>NW_027112919.1:539460-562916 GCF_000696795.3 Halyomorpha halys | reverse complement strand
TTTTTTTTATTTTAGTATGTATGAGATCATTCATCAATATTACCTATTGCCCACTACTGTGTGGCAGATTGTAATATCTATCAATAAATAAATCTATCAAAGAAAGAATATACTAATGAAGGCGTTGAAAAGCTTGAGAGGATTGGATCACTTTTTTTGAAAGATCTAATCTCTCCATTTGAATCTTATTGTATTTAACAGTGAAAAAAAAAATTCTAAAGAGAACTTTTTCATCATATTTATATTGTAAGAAGTTTTTAGTTCTTGGTACGCCATTATAGCCAATTTTTTTCTTTCTTTTAGACAAATCCACAGACAATGAGCGAGCTGTTGCCTTCATAACTGAGGCCAAATGTGCACACGGCCGTGTGAGAACTGAACCGCTCTCTGGTGGGAATTTGATTGGAACTCCTTTTATGTTACGATTAAATGTGAAATTGAAGACAATGGTTCTCGGTTAGGCGATATAATTAGGTTATACAATAGAAATACTAAGGACTAGCTGGGAAATTCGGGGGGGGGAGTAGATTTTTTTTATGGGAATTATTTGGAGTAAATAATAACTAAAATTATTATTATTTTTTTTTTTTATTATGTTATGTAGAAATATACGTAAGTCATACTAATATAAATATACGTAATTTAGTATTAAATAAATACTAATGATGATTTGATACTTAACCATGGGTATTTATAAATGAGGAAAAGATGGTTGGGGTGCAGTCGTGCTGCGTATAATTTTAGGTTTGTCAAATTTAAATCCATGTCCTGTTTGTTAAAGATGTTTATTGAGAGTAGTTTGGTCAGTTTTTGTGTTATAGAGGTACAACCTATATTTAAGGAATTGTGGAGCATCTTTTACTATTGGTTTCTTGGAGTTTAGGTTGTGTCAGTGTTAGTGTTTGTTTTAAGTAATTGGCAAAGTATTATGAGGTTACCATTAAGAGCAAATCTATTACTATTTTTACTTTCTTTTTTTTTTTATGTCTAGGATATAATAATTTTCATAAACCGTTTACAATTTTTTTTCGCTCTTCAATTAATTTTCTTTCTTTTTTTTTTACATATTTATTTATTGCTATTTACAACTCTACATTATAATACATTTAGTAAATCTGATCTCGGTTAAATTGGAGTGTTACAAGCGTGTAGAGAAACTACTCATTGGCAGCACTCTAATGACGTTTTACATTAGCTGGTCTCGTGGCCATCTTCTTTTCAGGCGCCTCGGAGGATTGTCAGGAATGGAAGAGAATGCAAGGCTAGAAACTAGGGGGTTTGAGTGGTTAGGGAGTTTATAATGAAAGGAATGATATCTGGTTCTTCTTCTTAATTTATAATTATCCTTGAGAAAGGACGGAATTGCACTTTGGGGCTCCACCAAACCATCACATTCCTTCCCGTAGAAATGCTTACAATTTAAATCCTCCGTAAAATTACCATCTATACAGACCTCAACATCCTACTCATTGGAGATTCGGCCCGAACTAGATATGCGTTCTTTCATTCCAAAATCCAATCGTTTAGTTCTTAATCCCTTATCCTTTACTGTCCCTCGCAATCCATCGAGGCATCTGAAAGTAATTTTTAACGTTAAGAGTGTAATTGAAATTAATAATTGAAGTTATTTGAGAATGGCCGGAAGGGCCGAAACGTAGGAGTGCAATAATAAGAAAATAAACAGATTGAAACTAGATGGATATTTCTTATTTTAATTAAAATAAAACATCAAATTTCGAGGGGGATTATTTTTTTTTCTGAGTCGATTATAAAGGTTCATTTTTTAATAAAACATTCAAGCGAAAACTTTAAATATTGAAAATTCTTGTTGCCATGAATATGTTTAAATTTTTCTGTTCTTTGTCCTGTTCTCTTATCGGCCTCCCTTGCTCCTAGACTACTACCAGGATGATATCCCGAATGATCGTGACACCTCCCTGGTACATCCCGGTCACCCGATACCCCGCATCCTCTCGAAACCCCCCACGGCTTCCCTCCACTCACTTTGTCTAATTGCGGACTCCCATTGTTCCTTACACTAAGCTATCTGACGCTATGAGAACATCGCGGTACCTCCTTTGTCTCGGATGCTACTTGGCTTCTACACACCATTGTATTCCTCCACTTCCCGACTCCTTTACTAACTAGTCAATTATCCTGCGTTGTATTATAAGGTGTTTCCTCTCTTCTTACTCCTTGGAGGCAATCTATTCGTTACATCCTATATGTATATTCAGTATTTCATTTGCACTTCCACAATAACCCGTTTCCCGGTATCTGTTAACAACACAGGAAGTTACTTTAAGAACTTGCTACTTTCGGAAGTCTGATCCTTTCTTTGATTTCTTAAAAATGTACTCTTACTTAATTTGTAGAGGATTTATAGAATAAATGAAAAACATATCATATATAATAATAAAAAATAAAAAAATCCGAAAATGGCTTAAATGACATTTATTATATGAGTTTGGGTATTTTTTGGTTATTTTAGTAAATAACTGGTGAAGTTGAGTATAGTATCGCCACTCTATAATAATTATTCATCTAATATTAAAACATATGTTCATGTTTATGTTCATTGTTTAACTACTAATATTCATTTCAAAAAATAATCTCATAATGTAAACATTAAAACGATTTTCGGCTCATTACCATATATTTTGTTTAATTTTCATTTACTTGCAAGTCGATTTTTCTCTACTCCTCTTCATATAGTGTTTGCGTGTCTTTCCATGTCATCTCGGTTACTTTCTAGGACTGCAATGTCGTCCGTGTACGCAAGGACATGTAATAAATATAATTATTATACTATAAATACTCCTTCAATATTCTTTATTCAGCGTCCTTCTTCATCATGTTGAACAGTTGTTATTGATGAACGCCGAACCGATCGCCGGACGATAGCCATCAACGTCATTTACCCACCAATAACTCGACGGGACGTCCGCAGCTGAGACACGACGAGCTTTCTCCAGTTGATCCTCTCCGCTCTTGCGCAAGTCGGTTTTCACTTTCGGTGTTACTCCTGCGAGTGTCCTACTTCGGCCGATATCGTCATCTTGTTCTTTTTGGCCTCTGGAGCCTATTCTCTACGACACAATAAATAATGATAAAGTTATTTTTGAGATTTATTTTATGCCTATTCATATATTCTTATCATCACTATTACAGTAATTAAAATATGATCTATGCCTCGAGGAAGTTAAATCCAGATATGCAATAAGAAAGCAACCAATATTTTTTGTAATATTGTGTTTTTAAGCGATATTAATAATTTATTTTTAATACAGTTCGTCTTACCCCTGTTGAACAGATCCGCTACCTTGGACTACATTTCGACCAACGATTAACCTGGAATCCTCACAAAAGACTGAAAACACAGGAAACTGCACGTCGATTTCGACTATTACAGCACTTACTAGACAAACGGTCTAAACTTCCAACACATTACAAAAGACTGATCTACATGACTGTAATAAGGCCAATCTGGACACATGGAGTTGAGCTTTGGGACTCCACTTAATAGCCTTCGAATTCCTCTTGTACTCAATCCTTACAATCCAAAATCCTTCGTAAAATCCTCAATGCTCCTTACTTTGTCAAATAAAATCATACATGAAGACCTTAATGTTCCCTATGTAACCGATCTAGCCCGAACCAGATATCTATCCTTGCATCCTCTTCCATGCCTGATAATCCTCCGAGGCGCCTGAAATGAGACCAGCTAATGTAAAATGTCATTAGAGTGCTACCAATGGGTAGTTTCTCTACACGCCTGTAACACTCCAATTTAACTTAGATCAGATTTACTAAATGTATTATAATGTACAGTTGTAAATAGCAATAAATAAATATTTTTAAAAAAATACAATTCGTAACAAGAACCCTCAGTTCATCTATATCATCACTATTGGATCAGGAGAGTAGAGTACTCTTAACTTGTACTTAGTTTCTTAGGATGGAAAATTTTGTTTGACTTTTTCTTATCCACTTTATCGGCTATCCTGAATCTGGAGTATAAGAACCAATGCTGAATTAACAACACTCAAGAACCCAGATATTGTAAGAGGTATTGCGAAGTAGGAAGGCTTCGGTGGGCAGACCTTGTAATTAGAATGGTCCAGGATGATTCCTAGGATGATCCTGGAAGAAAGAATTTATGGGGCAAGGAAGACTTCAAGAGTAGGAAGACCACGGCTCCGATGGATCGATGGAGTGGCGGCGGATGCCAGGTCCATCTTGGGAATCCGCAATTCGAGAGCAGCGGCAACCAATAGAGAAGAATAGAGGACAAAGTTGCAGGAGGCCTTGACTCTACAAGAGTTGTAGCACCACGGATGATGATGAGTTTATAGGCTATCCGGTTATCTAAAGCCCTATTTCCACTTGATAGTTTCTTGTCGTAGTAGTAGTATCACAGCAGTGAAGCAGTATAATGTAGCTTATTTACGCCTTAAAAGTAAGTTTAAAAATTAATTTGGCGAACGATAACAAGCACTGATGAAAAAAAAAATTTTTTTTAATAATTTATTTATTGTTATTTACAACTGTATACACATATATACAACAACTAAATTTGCTGTAAGTGACATAGTGACATGTTACAAACATGTGGAGAATCTACCCACTAATAGAACTCCAATAACATTTCTAGAGGAGAAGATCTCGAGGCCATCTTTTTTTCAGACGCCTAGGAGGATTATTAGATAATGAAGGAGAAGCAAGGTTAGAAACTAGTGGGTTTGAGTGGTTAGGGAGTTTATTATGGAAGGAATAATATCGGGTTCCGGCTAGATCGGTTACATAAGGAACATTTAGGTCTTTATGGATGGTTTTATTACTAACAAAATAAGGAGCATTGAGGGTTTTACGAAGGATTTTGGATTGTAAAGATTGGATACGAGGGTAATTCGAAGGTTTAGTGGAGCCCCAAAGCTCAACTCCGTATGTCCAGATGGGCCTTATTACAGTCTTGTAGATCAGTCTTTTGTAATGGATTGGCAATTTAGACCGTTTGTCCAGTAAATGTTGTAATAGTCGGAATCGACGAGCAGTTTCTTGTCTTTTTAGTCTTGTATGAGGATTCCATGTCATTCGTTTGTCCAGATGTAGTCCTAAGTAACGGATCTGAAAGGAATAAGTGGGGTATTATTAAAGGATACTGTATGGCAAGGATGAAAAAATAAAACCAACTCTTTTCTCGCTGATCCCATTATATTGTATGGAATATAATTCCCTATATCGTTTTCCTGCAGAAAAGAAAAATCATTACGTTCTTAGTTTCTATAAGTAGGCTTCCGGAATAATTGTAATCTCCAACGAACTTATAATTTGTATCTTGCATTATACATGGAAGTATTCACAACAATTATAATCTATCATTTATATCCTTTCTAGCCTGCTGTAACCTTAACAAAACTGTAACTTAAAAAAAAAAAAACTTAATAAATTTAAATAACACTCACACTGAGAACATAAGCCTAATGTATGTTTGTGTCGAAATGACGACATGCCAAAATAATAATGGGGTCATGCTTTTATGCGTGGAAAAAAATGTTAAATTTTAATGCGTTGTTTGAGACTAAATAAAAAAATAAATTTAAAAAAAAACATTATTATCATTATTAAATTAGCGATATAAGACATTTTAAAAAAAAAAATATATATATATATAAAATACCAAATTGTTATCTTAGACAAATGTTATGTGTTTCAACTGTCAAAGTATTCCGTTTACCGTTACTGTCAACTATCACGAAAATCCTCACACTGCCACAACAGCTAATCCCATAGTTTATAAGAACGTAGTGGTTGCTAGAGTTACAGTCATTGCTGCTATTATAGAGTGAAGCATCAGCGTAGAACTTAGGTTTAAGATTCCTTGGTAGTTTGAATTCCGTTTAATGATTTTTTTGTGCATCATCCATTTAGTATCTTAATAATAAAGCATGAATTATTATTTGTTAATACAGAATAACTTTAAATTATTTAAGATTCTTTTTTTTAACTTTTTGGCTCTCTTAATATTTTTTTTTTTAATATTTATTTATTGCTATTTACAACTGTACATTATAATACCAGCGGACTGATAATAGAGGGATGAATAGGAACCATTGTGGTTTACTTGGAAAAATCTATCAATGAGAAAGGAACGAATGATGAGAAAGTATGTAGGAGGTAGGAATTTACGGAGTTTGTAAAGCAGTCCCGGGTGCCAGACTCGATCAAAAGCCGAAAAAGACTCCCGCGCAGTACATTCCGCGCTCCAAAGAAGACGAGACTACGTCCACCACACGGTGACATTGCTGGATAGTTGAGATTCTTAATATTAATTTTATAATTTATGAAAGTAATTTAGGTTTATTTTTATTAATACGGTTTATTATTATTATTATGGTAATTATTTTATCACTGTGGTAAGAAACGATAATACTAACTCCAAGGATCGGGGGTCAGTACACTGCAGCCGTGAGTCAACCCTGGGGTCCTCCCAGCCTCATAAATTGGTTACACTAATCGTGAGTGGTTACACATCTAAGCGTGATTCTGACCAAATCACCTCCTTGCACAACTGTTTGTCTAGTAACAGTACGTCCTTACAGGATGCTGCACCCTTAACCATCCATGGGCTGTAGATACAGATTTTAATTTAGCTTAATCATTTTTATCAAGATGGTTCTATTACGTACCTGTAATTACATTAGGTTATTACTTTTCTTCGTCTAACCTTATTTTACATTAATATTTGTTTTATTTATTTATTTTATCATTATTTTTTGTAGCTATTATTAATAAACTAATCCTTCTTTTTTTCTTTGTTTTTTGAATTTTAACTAAATATTTGTACGAATATATAAATTTAATATGCAGCTGTACTTATACACCTTAGAGTCCATAATATGGCTTTAAGATCCTAAGTTCCTCCGACACAGGAAATGGGATCCTGGTTTAATGTGTCCTTTATCTTTGGATTGGAAAGTGTTCCCCGCCCTCACAGCTGCTGCCATCTGCCGTTCCTAACTGATATTTACTTTCCTTGTTTTCGGGTGATTAGAATTCGAAAGATCGTATCTATTTGTGTTTATATCCTTCTATATTTGAGTTTTTTTTTGTTTTTTTATTATCCCAGAACATCTGTGTTTATTCTAAAATTGAATGAATTAGACAAGTATATTTCTAAAGACAATCTAATTTATAATTTTTAAATTGCTAAATGATAAAAAATAAATTTAAATTGACTCGTCATTTTTATCAGGACATAGATAATTATCATGCAGAATTATAGAGCGTGTACTTTTAGCATGTAATTTTTTTTTTTATTATACCAGAACATCTATGTTTATTCTAAAATTGAATGAATTAGACAAGTATATTTCTGAAGAAAATCTAATTTATAATTTTTAATTTGCTAGATAATAAGAAATAAATTGAAATTGACTCGTCAATTATATCAGGACTTTGACATAGATAATTATCATGCAGAATTATAGAGTGTGTACTTTTGGCATGTATTTTTTTTTGTAATTGAATAATTGTCTGTTTAAAAAGTCAGATAAGTAAGGCTTAAGGATGCCGTTTTTTAATTTCAGGCGCTTTTTAAATATTGTTGGATTATTAGGAAGGGCACCAGTTACGTAAAGTTAAAAAAAAAATTATTCAACGTTTTAGATAAAAACAAAACCCCACTACACAGACACTGTTAAACACATAATTTTATTATATATAGGGGGTTTTGAAAAAAAAAAAATTATAGATATTTGTTGCTATTTTCTGAATTGGTGTTGAATATAATTGAGAATTAAGTTCGTATGCAATATGTATATAACGGCTTAGGTTAGGAACTTGGATCAAGTCCTTAGTCTGCGTTACTAAGTTCTAGTGAGTCGGCCGTCATCACGACACTTATTAGATTTTTTTATGGTAGCTGCATTACTGCTAAGCCCACAGTGGGACATACTAGTAGTACAGATCACATACCATATTACTACACATCTAGAACACGAGATTACTCGGAGACCTGCGCCCCGCAACTTAGAGATCCTGAGTTCGAGTCTCTGTACTACAAACTATTTTTTTTTTTGTTAAAGTGTTACCAAATAAGTTGGAATAAGGTCAAAATTACACTTTTTAAGTGTTTATAATTAATTTGAATTTTTAAAATTTAACTGATATGTATTTATTATTTGATACTGTTTTTCAATAATGTATAATTTTTTTGTAATTAGTTTTAAGAAATATTTTATTTTAATTTTTTTACCTTTTTATTTAATTGATTTTATTTTTATTTTTTTGGTTGATGTGGAAATATAACCGTATTATTTATGATACTATGCTGCTACTTGAAGTTTTCTTTGTTCAAATATTTATCCTTTACATATAATAATATTTGAAGGTAATTTTCTTTTTTATTTAGTATTTAGCGGCTGCCAGTTTTGGAAAGTTCATTTTGAAAGCCCACTACACAAAATATATAACAAACAGTGTAACTATTAGATATAGTCGCTCTATTTTCCGTATTATTATTAGATAGCCCGCGTTGCCTTGGAGTAGAGGAGAGACACTTGGAGTGGTGAAGTGGTGGAGGCGACAGGGCCACTATTGATCCACTCTCTCCAGGAGTAGGCTAATTGGAAAAATTCCAGGCTCACAAAGGACTCTTTGCCAGAACCTAGTTAGTCCTGGCTTCCTTCAACTTTGCCATAAAACCGATAGTAATCGAATTATCGGAGCACTCTCTTTATTCCGGGACCCCATCCCCCGTTCGACATGAGAGGAATATTTCCTAACTTTGGAAAACAAACCACAGAGGTCTGATGTAAAAAGGGTGGGTATAGCTATAGATATATACCTGCAGGCCTCTCTTTGATAATAAAGTCCTAAGCAACTTATCCTCTTAGGACTTTATTATCAAAGAGGGACTAAGTAACTTATCCTCTTAGTTAGGTATTGAAAGACAAACCGGGTGCGGTCGAAATAACTCAAATAGTAAATAAACTATTTATTATGAACCAATGTTACACCTCACGTTGCAAGGTTTCATTAGGGATAAAAAACATACAAACAAATAAAATTAAGTAATACAGTTAGTGTATAAGATAACATGAAATAAAAATGGACTAAGGTGTTGATAAAAATGATGTAAAAATTTATATAAAAATTAATTAAATAATTAAATGCGTTTCGTAAGTACCTTACGATCTCTTTGACTAATTGGAATTCTATGGGGAGTTGTTACAAAAGATCGGTCGGGTTTGAAGTGCAGTTTGGTTTTCCATCCTTAAAGATAATGAAACAGATATGCGTCTTTTCATTCCAAACTCCTTAACCATCCTAACCCATTAATTCTTAATCTTTCATCCTTAACAATCCCTGATAATCCTCCGAGACGTCTGAAAAGAAGATGGCCACGGGACCTTATGGACTTAGGGAAACATACAACATATTTACATATTGTATTATTTTGTACAGTTGTAAATTACATTAAATAAATAATTTTAAAAAAAGATAATGATATGACTCAACAGACCAAGATGGACTATGTTCTCCCGAACAATCAGTCTCCACTCTCCTCTTTCCAAAGTCTTTCCTCTTCAGTCATTCCAGGTTTCCTAAAGTCCTCCTCCAGGTACTTTTGTCAGAATTTCCTATCTCTCTTCCTATTTTCCAGGAGGATTTTCTTGCGACTTTCTTGGGCGTTCGTTACTTAGACATCTTTTCGATAGAAGCCTTCTAATTCTTTTGAACTTAATTAATCCCACAATATCTTCGTGGTTATATTATCCACTACTCTGTTTTGCTTATTTCTTATCATACACCTTATTATCAAGGTTAAAACTAAACCTATAAAAATATTGTTCCCCATCAATTTTCCTTACCAGACGATTCCACTCCGCTAAGGAATAGACCTGTAAAACGGAAAGGTATTCTGGACAGGCGATGGATCTGTTCCCGCCCGAAGAAAAATGAATGGGGTATCGGCCATGTCAGGCAAAATGGAGATTGATGTCACGAAAATTCAGTCCCTGAGGAAGCCATCAATATAGCCCTTCCCGAATATACTTTAATATATAACCCGTCCTCCATCGACTTTTTAAAGCATTCGATCCCGAAGGGCGCAATAATCCTCGAATTTTCAGGGGATTTGATGAATCGTAATTGTATTAATTAATAATAGTGATTTATACCTCGTGTTAATTAGTGATCTTAGTTGCATGTATGTTAAAATGAGGGGGGAGGGGAGTGAGAGAAGGTGGTCCCTTACTTCATTGATAATATAATACGTGAAAATTTCTGAGAATAGCCTAAGAGAAGATAAAAGTAGGTTGTTTCCATAATTTTTGATTACTTCAATGAGAACTAGAGTCAAAATTAATAACTCTGCCAACCTTGGTGGAAAATAAAAATGGCGGTGGTCCAGAAGTTACAAAAAATTCATCTCAGAGTTCTTTCATTTCAATAAAAATTGCTCCTTATTTATTTTCCGTAAGAAAAAAGTTAAACTTTTATCTACTTTTATAGGACAAAAAAAGGCAGTTATTTCAACCCAAATTTTAATTACTTAGTTGAAACTAGGTTTAATTACTAGTCAAAATTGATGAGTTTGCCAAGTAAAGTTAGGGGGAATAAAAATGGTGGCTGTTTCAAAACGTTAAAAATAATTAATTTTTTATTTGGAGCTCTATATCTTTACAACAATAGATAATCTAAGAGAGCATCATTTAAAGTAGAATAAATCTACTAAATTGTAAGCCCTAATAACTCGACTTTTTAAAAAGCTATATTTCGAAAACTATTTAACATAAATAACTCTATTAGGGCTCATATTTTAGCAAATTTATTCTTCTTTAAATGACGTTCTCTTAGGTTTTGTTGTGTTGTTCCTACTTTTTAAGGTATAGAGCTACAAATTAAAAATTATTGTTTTTTATCGATTTGTCAACAGCCGCTATTTTTTATTCCCCCTTCCTATATTTGGCAGACTCATTAATTTTTACTATTAATTATAAAGTTTTCATTAAAGTAATCAAAAATTGAGGTGAGATAACTGCCTTTTTTCTCCTCTTGGGCTCTTGTACTAAATTGCCGTAGAGGATTTTCATTTATTTATCTTAAAATGCTCAAAACACTCATCATCGTGCATTTATATAATAATATTGACTAAATCTCACTTTATTTCCACTTTATCTCTTTATAGTGTTGTTCTTGTCTCCGTTATAACACTTGGCATGGTTATTTGTCTTGGCTTGACATGGGGCTTGGGTCACCTTTTTCACCCATGTCAAGCTCTTACCATTCATGGAATAAATATTCAGGTAAGCTTCTTACGAGGCTCTGAATTTACCTAGACTCAAAATGAACAAATTTTAAAATTTCTTATTTTCATACTCATGTATTTTTGTAGCAGGAATATGACTAGCCAAATGATAAAAATTGTTAGTAGAGCAGTTTAAAAAAAAAATATGTATATATACATTTATTATTTAATATTTGATAGAAGTCTTATTCTCTAATACTATTCTGAAACACTATTGATTATTTCTTTAAAGTCCAACGTTTCGGCCAATTCGGCCATCTTCAAGGACAATCTTGAATATAAATTTACACTTCTAATCCAACTATTAAAACCTTTTTGCTGGCCTTTTTCCTAGGTCATTAATGTCAGCCAAAATTACCCTATTTTGTCATTTTCTATTAAATTTTTGAAACTTTTAATTACAGATCAACTTAACACTAACACTTTAAAAAATAAATACATTGTGTGATGAGAAAATATATATATTTTAAACGGCTCTACTAAATACTTTTTATCATTTGGCAAGTCATATGCCTGCTACAAGCTCTGGAAATAAATAAGTGTGAAAATATGAAATTGTAAAATTTGAAGTCTTGGTAAAATCAGAGTCTCGTAACAAGCTTACCTCAATATTTATTCCAAGAATGGTAAGGGCTTGACATGGGTGAAAAAGGTGACCCAAGCCCCATGCCAAGCCAAGGCAAATAACCATCCCAAGCGGTATAACGAAGAAAAGAACAAGACTTCAAAGAAAAAAACTGGAAAAAAGTCAATATTTTTGTCAAAAGATTTATTCAATATTTTTATATAAATGCACGATGATTGTATACAACTAAATACTGATATTTTATTATATTGTCCATCTTATTCTAAACACGTTTGGGTTAGATACTGCAAATAAAGATGTTTTGAGACTTGAATTGGATACAAATTATTTTATTTAAATAATTATAGGTATATTATTTAATAATAGTAGGTATTCACAATACCTTATTACATTATCATAATATAATATTTTCAATTTTCGCAATAATCAAAAATAATTTAAAATCATATTTAATACCAAGATGAATACAAATTACTAAGTCTAACTGGGGTAAATCAATTTAGAAAATTCTCCGCCATATCCAGGATATTACTGGATAAATGAATTTGTTTTTAGATTAGTCTGTATTGAAATATAAATTAATCAAAAACATGCTAATAAAATAATTTAATGACTTTACTTAAGTACAATGGATCTTAATTAAATCGTTACAATTCTTAGCGTGTGCTTGGGCCAGTGAGAACAACAATTTTATATGGTTTACGATCTGGCGGATTTACCGGAGAACTTCCAAACGCGTATTTGTGAAAGCCCTAATAGATGGAAGAGGATTCGTCGAGAAGAAACCTTGCAAGAATGGAATCGACGGTGGGTGGATTGCTCAAAAGGGGCCACCCTAAGGAAGTACTTTCCTACCGTTGGTTCACGCCTAGAATCAACGTGGGTCCTCTCCGACTACTGGATCTCACAGTTCCTCACGGGGCAGGGGGGTTTCCGAGCTAAGCTCGCCACACATGGCATAAACATTGTCGTCTATGCCCAATTTGTCAGGTTCCTGAGACCGCCGAGCACGTCGTACTTGCCTGTACCGCCTATGAAGCACTGAGAGCAAAGATGATGAGGGAAACAGGACTCTATGTTCTGACGGAGAGCGATCTTCCTGAGCTGATGATGAAAGAAAACTACCCGCACTACAAGACCTTCGTGTATGGGTGGAAGGAGGTTGTGGGCTCTACTCACTTCTCCCTGGGTAGGAGAGAATAAGCTACACCAGCATGGCCTCTGTAGAAGAGCAAGATTTATTTTGTAGCAAGAGCAAGCTGTGTGCACAGCTATATATTGTCTAATAGGCAGGGTAGGGTGATAAATAAATAAATATGGTTTTCGATCTAATTTATGTATCCAACCCTCCACCCGCGTACTCATGCCATTGTAACGGCGCATTGTTGCGCGCACAATTTAGTGTCCTCTATAAGAACCTCAACTTAAAATCCATTGTATTAGAAGA
Organism: Halyomorpha halys; assembly: GCF_000696795.3. Classification (NCBI taxonomy): domain Eukaryota; kingdom Metazoa; phylum Arthropoda; class Insecta; order Hemiptera; family Pentatomidae; genus Halyomorpha; species Halyomorpha halys. The sequence continues at coordinate 549,569 of NW_027112919.1, read as the reverse complement.
AGATAGTTGACCGTATGAAGTAGATTGAATGAAGATAGTCCGGGTGGTGGTCAATAAAGGTTTCAAAATAGTAAAAGAAAACTGATTCTTATCAGCCCTGACGAAGCCTAGCAAAGTAGGGCGAAACGTTGGTTAACTATTAATAGTTTTTTGTTCAAAATCAATTTCACTTAATTCAGTTACTTGTTTCCATTCTACTGTGGTTCATTTATACTTTTGCACTTTTTTTTTTAAATTTTTGTTCTCATTTACTAATGCTATCATTATACAAAGACAAATTTTCTTTAACACTGCCCGGTGATTTTCTCCAAATAAACCTCAAAATATTTATGTTATATAACATAATATTAATATTATATTTATATTTATTATCTCCTAACCCATTAATTCTTAATCTTTCATCCTTCCGAAGCGTCTGAAAAGAAGATGGCCACGGGACCTTCTAATTTAAATTAATGCTTGAAGTACCACCAATGGGTGGTTCCTTCCCAAGAGTTTCAAGTGTAAATGAAACATACAACATATTTACTTATTGTATTTATTTCTTGTACAGTTGTAAATCACATTAAATAAATAAATAAAAAATATATGTATATTTATCATCAGACATTTAGTAACATGTAACTGTAACGGTATCATCCTCGGATTATTTTGTTAATTCCATTCAGTAGTAGATTATGGTCGCATGCCTAGAGGGCGTTCTTCAATTCTCATGGACATCTTGGAATATCGCATGCTTGGATATTGCTTGGCCTTCATACTGCTTGGATAACATCATTCAAACAACCCAAGTTATGGTCAATACTGAATTCATTACTAAAGTAAGGTGATGCCATCATATTTGAATTTTGTATGCATGTCGAAATCCATAACTTCTGTATTTTTGGTTTAATAGCTCTAATAAGTTGAAGTATTCTGTACTTCGGACTTCGATATTATTTTATTTATTTTTTGATTTTAACAAATATCATGAAAACTACTATTCCTACGAAGGTAAAGATCTAAACTTCTTTATAGTCCATTCAACTAGCTTTAATTTGAGTGCTAATAGACACCTGTACGTCTCATAGTTCCTGAGATATAGATTTCCCAAAATAAATTAGCTAACTACTGATATTTCAGAAGATTTTTATGAAATGTTGCTTTTTAAACAGCTATATCTCGAAAACTATTTAACGTAAATAACTCTATTAGGGCTCATATTTTAGCAAATTTACTCTTCTTTAAATGACGTTCTCTTAGGTTTTCTTGTGTTGTTCCTACTTTTTGAGATATCGAGCTCCAAATGAAAAATTAATTTTTTTTATCGCTCTGAAACAGCCGCCATTTTTAATTCCCCCTACCTATACTTGGCAGACTCATCAATTTTGACTAGTAATTATACCTAGTTTTCATCACATTAATCAGAAATTGGGGTGAGAACTGCCTTTTTTCTCCTCTTGGGCTCTTGTACTAGGAGTGTTCCTATATATCACCCTCACTAGTTCCACTAGTCACAAACAGATGGCGGCAGTGGGCATCTCAGTCGTTTACTTCATTTCCTTCTTTATACTTGCATGTACTGTATAATTCAATTAAATTTATTTTTTTTCAGTACATTTATGGAGGAACTGTTAATGGTTAATGTGTTCATATCTTACTTAATTGCTCTTAAAAAATATTAACTTCGTTATTATTTTTTAACCTAGAAAAGTTTTAAAGTTTTATCTTGTTATGTTTCAGGTGAGTCCATTTTCTGTTAAACTAAGAGAGATGTTGAGGTAAGTTAGATTTGTTTACAACATTCCCCTCAATATATTTTATTACGTAAGTATTCATTCAATGCGTATAAAAATAATGATTTAAAAAAACAAACAAATAAATTAGTATTCCTTGATCTAATTTGTAAAATTTGTTAAAAATAATTTTTATTAAATTTGAAAATATTTGTAATATATTTGATTTACAACGTTTCGACCACAATGATGGTCTTCATCATTCGTCGAAACGTTGGCAATAAATAAATAGTTTAGACAATTTTTAATTTCGAATTCCGATAAGACTTCAAATAGCACGGACGTGAGAGCCGTGCGGCTTGGGGCGCAGGTCCCAGTGCGCACGGTTCGGAACGTTGTGGGTTCGATTCTCACCTGGGGCAGTAAACATTCATTTTTCGGCGGTCCCGAAGAATGAAACTTGACATGCCCACCTTGGTTAGTACGTGACGGCTAACTCAGGTAGCCGCCAGGGGGTGGCAAAAAGGACCTCTAGGCCCTCTTCCCGGCCCAAATACCAATACCAGTACCTTATTTATCTGCAGAATCGAAAATGTTAATTTTACATTTTGTGTTTTAGATATTATTGAACAATTTACGTAAAATTTACCACATTTATTCTGATTATTGTGAAATATTCAATAATTGTACTGACGGTACAAAAGTAGATGTTCCTATAAAGACTTCAAGAACTACTTACTACTCACGCATGCGTAAACGGCTATTCTTTCACTTACGCATGCGCTAATATATTTTCCTTGACACGCCCAAAAGAGCTCATCCGATTTGGATCTAATATGGAGGAAGGCTTTGTATTAGTATTAACATAGTCTAATAATTGTAATAACTATTATCACTACTTTAGTTTTTATTATTCTTTAGTGATAAATCATTGACTACTAATTATAGGTTATTATGTACGCAATAGAGATGTGCTGAAAAGATATGATTTTAGAAAATAAAATTAGAACCATTTTTAAATAAATAAATGTAAATAGTGAAGAATCTTTTGGAGGTCAGGGTACCATGCGGGCTATAACGCTTACAATAGATAGCCAAGTTTAACTGTGTCGAGCGTGGTAAGCACTTGGGTGGGTGACCACCCCATGAGGTAAGGGGTGAAGTCTGGTTGGTGCATTACCCATGAGTGACCCACCAACCACGCTTCACCACTCACCCTCCCCTCCCCTCCACCCGGGTTTGCAATGCGCTTTAGTCTTCTGGTGGCAACTTCACAGATCGGGCGGTTTGTCTGGTGACCCTACCCAATTTTAAGTTTACAAACTACTTCGTGAATCGAAAACATCCTAGATCTAACGTTCTGGATTTTATTTTTAACGAAAAAAAAATTAAGGTGAACAAACTATACTGTCCTTTGTACCTATTGAGTTTTTTACATTACCTGTATATGGAATATATAGAATGGGGATGGCGGTCATGCAAATTTAGAATTGGAGTTTTGGACGGAAATTTATGTTCCGAGGTTCCCTGATTCCAAATAACCAACTCTGGCAAAATGGTCCAAGTGTATGGATTACTTAGTTAAATAAGGAAAAGTCGCACTGAAATTACATATTTAGGGCATATTTATGTCTGGGATGTTACAATTTTTCGTTAAAATTAACCAACCTGGGAGTATCACTTTAGAGAATATATTTTACATTTTTTTAGGATTTTTTTTCGAAAAAATTAAAATCGATTATAAAACTTAATGATCTTTTACTGGAAGAGTCTTATGGAATTAAACTGGATTTAGTGAATGACACAATTCTTCCTTATTTCATATCATCAGCAACAACGTTTCGGGAAATTTCCCCCATCTTCAGGTTGCTAAAAAACCAAATTCAACAAAACCATAAACATGTGCTTACAACACTAATATATCTTATATACTTAAGAACTAATTATAAACTATTTACTTGATAACAATAAAATATAATTTTCTCCTTTATTGTCATTCTTGCTAATATATAATATTATTAATGTCATTTAATGAATAAAAACTATTTTATTGTTACTAGTCATACATTTTAGGAGAATAATTACCTTCCTGAATACATAGGTGAAACATCTAAAAAATTAAAAACAAGAATTGATCAACATAATATCAAATTTAAAAATATAAAAAAAATCAAAACTACAGCATTGGCACAACATAGTATTAAATATAAACATCAATTTGATTTTAATAATCCAGAAATTTTAGATATAGTCAAGAATAGTAGGAATAGAAAAATAATTGAATCAGAACATATTACAAAAAATGTAATGTAATGTATGATATATTAGTGTTGTTGTAAGCGCATGTTTATGGTTTTGTTGAATTTGTTTTTTTAGCAACCTGAAGATGGGGGAAATTTCCCGAAACGTTGTTGCTGATGATATGAAATAAATTATTGTATTTGAAATAAGGAAGAATTGTGTCATCTACTAAATCCTGTTTAAAATCGATTTTAATTTCACTCGATAAATCGATGTAAAACTAAGTTGTCATTAATATCAGAAAGTCGTTTTCCTCATTGAAATTGTAAAACAGGGCTTAAATGATAATTTAAAAAATAATCTTCCTCTAAATACAAACTATTGAAGAATTCAACAAATGAGAGAAAAATGGAAAACAAAATGGTGGATCCGAAACGGAAACGACCGAGAATACCCGATAATTTCCGATCGCACATATATTTTCTCGTTTTCGTTCTTATGTTAAACTTTTGTATTCTTGGCAGGGACAACGTTGATTTTCTTTGTTCGCAAATCCAAAATACCTACAAATGCTTGATATACAAAGAAACAAATATTGGAATCTACAAGCTTGTATGCCCAAGACCAAACTTTGTGTTCACTTTGAGAAACCCATAACAATTGATAATGTAAATAGTCAACTATACCTCTTTATAAAATGAAAATTATTCATTATAAAAAAAAAAATTGTTTAAATATAAAATAAAAACAAACAAACATTATCAACACGCTTGTATGTCCAAGAGAAACAAACATGGCGGACTTCGTACATGTGTCTACTACAAACCTCGATTTAAGCTATTTATTTATTTTATTGTTAGTTATTTATTTATTTTTATATAGTGAAGAAAAATTAAATGAGAACGTTAACTGTTGTATGTTTGGCAGGGACAATTTAGATTTTCTTCGTTTGCACTTTGAGAAACCTTTAACAATTGATACTGTAAATTGTCAACTATACCTCTTTATAAAATGAAAATTATTCATTATAAAAAATAGAAAAAAAAAGATTAAATATGAAATAAAAATAATCAAAGAAACAAACAAACATAGATATCACACGCTTGTATGTCCAAGAAAACCAACATGGCGGACTTCGTACATGTGTCTTCTATTAACATTGATTTAAACTCTTTATTTATTTTATTATTAATTATTTTTTATAGTGAAGAAAAAGTAAATGCAAACATTAACTGTTATATTCTTGGCAGGGACAACTTAGATTTTCTTTGTTTTGTTTCTTCTTGATGTTACCTTCCAATAAATCTATTGTTCGGATGTAGCATTTTATTCTTCTTATTTTATTAAAGCTCTTTTTTATAAAAGGAATCAATAAAGTCCAGTTCACACGTTTTCCATTTGCCAAAAAATGAAAATACTTACTAATGATTTATAAACAATGAAAAGAACAAACATTGTGTTCAACATGCTTGTATGTTTAAGAAAAACAAACATGGCGGACTTCGTACATGTGTCTTATGCTAACTTCGATTTAAACCACTTATTTATTGATTTTATATTTATTTTTTTTTTTTTTATAGTGAAGAAAAAGTAAATGAGAACGTTAACTGTTGTATTTTTGGCAGGGACAATTTAGATTTTCTTCGATTGCACTTTGAGAAACCTTTAACAATTGATATTGTAAATTATCAACTATACCTCTTTATAAAATGAAAATTATTCATTATAATAAAAAAATAGATTAAATATAAAATAAAAATAAACAAACAAACATTATCAACATGCTTGTATGTTTAAGAAAAATAAACATAGCGGACTTCGTACATGTGTCTTATGCTAACTTCGATTTAAACCACTTATTTATCGATTTTATTATTATTTATTTATTGATTTTATATTTATTTATTTATTTATTTTTTATAGTGAAGAAAAAGTAAATGAGAACGTTGACTGTTGTATTTTTGGCAGGGACAATTTAGATTTTCTTCGTTTGCACTTTAAGGAACCTTTAACAATTGACATTGTAAATTATCAACTATACCTCTTTATAAAATGAAAATTATTCATTATAAAAAAAAAATAGATTAAATATAAAATAAAAATAAACAAACATTATCAAGACGCTTGTATGTCCAAGAGAAACAAACATGGCGAACTTCGTGCATGTGTCTACTAATAACTTTGATTTAAACTATTTATTTATTTTATTATTAGTTATTTATTTATTTTTATATAGTGAAGAAAAATTAAATGAGAACGTTAACTGTTGTATTTTTGACAGGGACAATTTAGATTTTCTTCGTTTGCATTTTGAGAAACCTTTAACAATTGATACTGTAAATTGTCAACTATACCTCTTTATAAAATGAAAATTATTCATTACAATAAAAAAATAGTTTAAATATGAAATAAAAATAATCAAAGAAACAAACAAACATAGATATCACACGCTTGTATGTCCAAGAAAACCAACATGGCGGACTTCGAACATGTGCCTTCTATTAACATCGATTTAAACTATTTATTTATTTTATTGTTAGTTATTTTTTTTTTTATAGTGAAGAAAAAATTAAATAGAAAATTAAACTGTTGTATTCTTGGCAGGGACAATTTAGATTTTTTTTGTTTTCACCTTGAGAAGCCCTTAACAATTAGTATTGTAAATTGTCAACTTTACCTCTTTATAGAATGAAAATTATTCATTATAAAAAAAAAAATAGTTTAAATATAAAATAAAAATAAACAAACAAACATTATCAACACGCTTGTATGTCCAAGAGAACCAACATGGCGGACTTCTTACATGTGTCTTCTGCTAACTTCGATTTAAACCAATTTATTAATTTATTGATTTTATTGTTTATTTATTTTATTATTAGTTTTTTTTTATAGTGAAGAAAATTAAATGGCAACGTAAACTTTGGTATTCTTGGCAGGGTCAATTTAGATTTTCTTTGTTTTAACTTTGAGAAACCCTTGATAATTTATATTGTAAACATGTCAACTATACCTCCTTATAAAATGAAAATTATTCATTATAAAAAATAGAAAAAAAGTAGATATTGGCTGGTAAAGATTCATAGAAATGGTACTAGTTAACCTATAAATTCAAATAGCATTTCAATTTTTTTTTTCAATTAGTCTAACCCAATTGATATAATATAGTTAATTATTAATTCTGAAGGTTTATGAAAAAAACACGATAAGATCGCAAATATTTAACTATTGGCAGTTTTAAAACAGTACTAAATGTGCACAATGTGAATGGAGCACAAGTGCTAGCCCGAATGCATTTTTCTTTGCTACTCAAAACCAGTGTTGCTATGGATACGATATTTGTTTATCAATGGTTCATTCATGTATAACGTTTCTATGGAAATTTTGGTTATTAGTTTCATCCATAGCTAATTTTTGCCCATTTCTCTCAAAACAGTCACTGAAATTGAGGCTGCACCAGATTTTTTCCTCTTCTATTCACACTGTACTACATTCCAATGTGTAAATAATAGACAGGATTAAAATAAAACAATATAAAGTATATTAAAAACATTTTTAGTTCTTTTTATTTTGAACACATTCAGCCTGTCCCCATTATTAGTCCTTATTATTGTAAACATATTCATTCTGGTCCCTGGGATTTTGGCGAATACTTTTGCGAATCAGGTAAGGAAAGGAAGATCTCACAGGTAAAATATCTCAGGCAAAAGTTTGTATTTCTCCACCGGACAGGTATCCAGCAAAATGGAAATACATTTTAAATTTAATAATCTTTTTACTGGAAGAGTCTTATGGAATTAAACTGGATTTAGTGAATGACACAAATTCTTCCTTATTAAAATACAATAGTTTATTTCATATCATCAGCAACGTTTCGGGAGATTTCCCCCATCTTCAGGCTGTTGATAACAAAAACCTATATATGACATATAATTTTCTTCTATTGTCATTCTTGCTAATATATTATAATATTAATGTCATTTAATGAGTAAAACTTGTTATTAGTCATACATTTTAGGAGAATAATTACCTTTCTCTAAAGGTAAGGTAAGGTTTTAGGTAAAGAAAGGTAATTATTCTCCTAAAATGTATTACTAATAACAAGTTTTACTCATTAAATGACATTAATATTATAATATATTAGCAAGAATGGCAATAGGAGAAAATTATATGTCATATATAGGTTTTTGTTCTCAACAGCCTGAAGATAGGGGAAATCTAAAAAAAAAAGTATTATTTTCTGTGATTTTTTAAAACGAGTTTGATTTTAATTTAATAATTGTATTACTACAATACTTTCAAGTCGTTATAATATAGAAATTCTATAAAACATATAGGTATGTTCCAACAACTAGTTCTGACTGTCCGGAACCATACGGGGCATGCGCAGTTAAAGACATGTGCAGTTAATGAATTAACCGCTTGATTAGTGTGACCGAAAACTACAAAAAAAAATAAATTAAAAAAAAATTGTTCGATAGAGCGCGATGCATCTGTTAAGTGAAATTTTCTAAAAAAAAAATTACAAAAATTGCACTATTCTGTTGCCATAAAAATTATTTATTTGAGCAAAATTACGTATTTTAGCAACTAATATTTTATGTAAAGGAGACATGTTTAAAAAAATACAACATCCATCTGATCGATTCACAATTATATGAGAAAGCATTTGGGATTTTATTATCTCGTAAAGATTACGTGATTACAAAACAAGTTTCCCAGAAAATCCGCTAGGAGATCTTTTGTATTTAACAAAAGATAATAATAAAATAATAATAATAAAAAAAAATAGAAGTTACCTTCCAGGAATAAATTTATTCGAAGATAGCATTTTATTAGTTGCATTATAGCTCTTGATTATATAAAAAATATGTAAGGGCCGTTTGGGACTAATACTTTGTGAAAAAACAGTAAGAAAATAACATTGGTATCCTCATGCTTGTATATCCAAGAGAACCAAACATGGCGGAATTCGTACATGTGTCTACTACTAACTTCGATTTTAACTGTTTATTTATTGATTTTATTGTTATTTATTTTATTATTAGTTTTTTTTTTTTTTTTTTTTTATAGTGAAGAAAAAGTAAATGAGAAAGTTAACTGTTGTATTTTTGGCAGGGACAATTTAGTTTTTCTTTGCACTTTGAGAAATCCTTAACAATTAGTATTGTAAATTGCCAACTATACCTCTTTATAAAATGAAAATTATTCATCATAAAAAAAAAAATAGTTTAAATATAAAATAAAAATAAACAAACAAACATTATCAACACGCTTGTATGTCCAAGAGAACTAAACATGGCGGAATTTGTACATGTGTCTACTACAAACCTCGATTTAAGCTATTTATTTATTTTTTTTTTTGTTGTGAAGAAAAAATAAATGGAAACGTATATACTTGGAAAATAGGTGTTAGATGGTAAAAATTGATCGAAATGGTACTAGTTAACATGTAAACTTAATATGCGTTCCAATATTTGTTTTTAATAGTTGTTCATATAATAGCCCTGAGATATAATGTCTTTATAAATGTATATCAGTACTATTTTAAATAAAAAATAAACCGCTATGATAAATAAAAAAATTTGAAATGATGTATTCACACCAAATTGAAATAATTTCAAAATATGCAATCTTAAAATATAGTTAATTATGGTTCCGAAGCTCTTTGAAAGTTCTTTTATTCGTTAAACATGATAAGAGGCCAAATATTTAAATGTTGGCAGCTTTACAACTGCAGTAAATGTGCACAATGTGAATGCAGCACGAGCGCTTGCCCGAATGCATTTTGCTTTGTATCCTAAAACTGACACTAGAACAGTCGGCCAGAAATTCAGGCTACTTTGAACAAGCCAAACAAAATAGCACAAATTCAAAATACCTACAAATGCTTTGTAAAAAAAGAAAGAAAAATGATTGGTATCCCTATGCTTGCATGTCCAAGAGAACCAAACATGGCGGACTTCGTACATGTGTCTACTACAAACCTCGATTTAAGCTATTTATTTATTTATTTTATTTTTTTTTGTAGTGAAGAAAAAATAAATGGAAACGTAAATACTTACAAAATAGGTGCTAGATGGTGAAAATTCACAGAAATGGTACTAGTTAACATGTAAACTTAATAGTGAACTATACCTCTTTACAAAATAAAAA
>NW_027112919.1:524962-539309 GCF_000696795.3 Halyomorpha halys | reverse complement strand
AAACAAACATGGCGGACTTCGTACATGTGTCTTCTACTAACTTCGATTTTAACTTTTTATTTATTTTATTATTATTTATTTATTTTTTTTTATAGTGAAGAAAAAGTAAATGCAAACATTAACTGTTATATTCTTGGCAGGAACAATTTATATTTTCTTTGTTTGGACTTTGAGAAACCCATAACAATTGATAATGTAAATAGTCAACAATATCTCTTTATAAAATAAAAATTATTCATTATAAAAAAAAAATAGATTAAATATAAAATAAAAACAAACAATCATTAATTTAAAATGCTTTCTAATATATATTTTTTAAATAGTCGTTAATTTAATAGCCCTTACTTATAATGTTTTTATAAATGTATGTCTGCACTATGTTAAATAAAAAGCACAAGTGCTTCCCCGAATCCATTTTGCTTCGTGTCCTAAAACTGACACTAGAACAGTCGGCCTGAAACTTAGGCTACTTTGAATCAGCCAAAAAAAAATACCAAAAATCCAAAATACCTATAAATGCTTTGTAAAAAAAAACAAAAAAAAAACATAGGTTCATGTGAAGGATAAAAAAATATAACAGTTCAGCAAAAACAACGGAGTTGTATTCATCTGACCGGTTGTCTCCTCTGTTTCTCTTTTCTTTAATTATCAAATTCTTTCATAGTTTATATTTTTCCGAATTTTTTACATGGTTGAGAGTCTGTTAATAAGTCTGCTAAATGGAGAATGACGTCACGCAATGGACCAGCTGAGCACACCATTTTGTCTGTTGTAGTTTGTGTTCTAGGACGTTTTTAAACTCTAAATATAGTAATGTATAAAAATAATAATTAAATAATGGGGAAAAAACTAAGAGAATATACAAGGAACAAGTGAAATGGAGGAAAATGATGTGAGAAAGCTGTGATTTTATTATCTCGTAAATATTACTAGGTTATAAAACAAGTGGCCCAAAAAATGCGCTAGGAGCTATTCTACATTTAACATATAACATGAACTTTTAATTAGGCTGTTTACAATACTTTAAAAATTTAGCATGTTACAACGTTTTACATTTAGCACAACAATGTAGCATTTGTGGATTCGAAATCGGCAGCGGGCAACGATAATGTTTTTAAATGGTTTATTCTTAATTTTGTTTAAAAATTAAAACTAAGTTATCATTTTACTGCTCGTAGATTCCGACAATTGCAATATTTACTAGACAAACGGTCTAAATTGCCAATCCATTACAAAAGATTGATCTACATTACTATTATAAGGCCTATCTGGACATACGGAGTTGAGCTTTGGGGCTCCACTAAACCATCAAATTCCTCCAGAATCCAATCCTTACAGTCCAAAATCCTTCGTAAAATCCTTAATGCTCCTTACTTTGTCACAAATCAAGTCATCCATCAGGACCTCAATATTCCATATGTTGCCGATTTGGCCAGAACCAGATACCGTTCCATCCATAATAAACTTCTCAACCACCCAAATCCACTTGTTTCAAACCTGGCTTCTTCTTCATTACCTAATAATCCTCCTAGGCGTCTGAAAAGAAGGCCTCGATATCTTCTTCTCTAGAAATGTTATTGGAGTTCTATCAGTGGGTAGATTCTCCACATGTTTTTATCATGTTACTATGTCACCTACAGCAAATTTACTTGTTGTATATATGTGTATACAGTTGTAAATATCAATAAATGAATTATTAAAAAAAAAAAGTTATCATTTTGCGATGAAAGAGTAACTTAAACACGGCATATGTCATAAAAGTTACAAAATTATATTAATTATGTAATTATTAAATTAAAATTATGTATATGTGTATACAGTTGTAAATATCAATAAAGAATTATTAAAAAAAAAAAGTTATCATTTTGCGATGAAAGAGTAACTTAAACACGGCATATGTCATAAAAGTTACAAAATTATATTAATTATGTAATTATTAAATTAAAATTATGTATATGTGTATACAGTTGTAAATATCAATAAAGAATTATTAAAAAAAAAAAGTTATCATTTTGCGATGAAAGAGTAACTTAAACACGGCATATGTCATAAAAGTTACAAAATTACTAACTTACAGTTATAATTTTTAAGAAGCTGGCTGGCTATACCCCGAGGTAGTGGGTATTGGTAAAGACTGGTAAGTAGTTGTCCACCTCGAAGAGGGTTTCGAGCGAGGGTTCTTTCTTGTGGTGTGCCTTATGGAAAGGTTGGGTACCTCAGGTTTAGGACCAGTCATCTATAGTTCTAGGTAAGGCAAAAACATGCCTACGCATCGCAGGAATAGGACGCATTTTCTGAAGTTTAGTTTGAAACTTAGTAACAAAACTTCTCAGTGTTAGTAATATTGAACGATGGTTGAATATGGAATATTAAATAATTCCATGGATAATTGAATGAGAAAAAAATAAATATATTAAACAGAGTATTGGAGCGGAAACTACCAAGACCTCCCAATCTCCTTATTTTTTCACGTTTTCGTTTACTTTTGTTGTGTTCCTGGCAGGAAAAATTTGAACTCGTTAATTTCACTTCGAGAAACCCTTAACAATTGATCTCGTAAATAGTAAGCTATACCTCTATATAAAATAAAAACTATTAATTAAAAAAAAAAAAAAAGAAAAGTAGGCGCCACCTTAGAGAATATAATTAATTCGGAGTTAACATTTTATTTTTATATATATTAGAGCCCTTTTTTATAAAAAATATTTATTATAAAATAAATCAATAAAGCGCGATTCACACGTTTTCCACTTGCCGCAAATTCAAAAAACCTACAAATACTTGATAAACAAACATTGGTATCAATACGCTTCTATATCCAAGAGAACCAAACATGGCGGACTTCGGACACGTGTCTACTACTAACTTCGATTTATTTAGTTAAGTTATTTATTTATTTCAGTATTAGTTATTTATTTGTTTTTTATTGTGAAGAAAAAGTAAATGGAGACGTAAGTACATGTAAAGTTAAAATTCATTTAAACGGTTCTTGTTAACCTGTAAATTCAAAATGCGTTCCAATATTTTTTTCTCTAATTTAATAGCCCTGAATTAATAATGTCTTTATAAATGTATATCAGTACTATGTTAAATAAAAAATAAACTGCTAAAGTAAAAAAAAAAAAGATTAAAATAATGTATTCTCACCCAATTGATATAATTTCAAAATATACAATCATAAAATATAGTTAATTATTGGTTCCGAAGAGTCGGCCAAAAATTCAGGCTGCTTTGTACCAACAAAATTATCCATTCACACACTTGCGCTTGCACGAATTTGGCTGTAATTTGTAGCAGTACATCAAACCACGTTTGCAACTTGCCACAAATCTAATATTTCAACAAGTACTCGGTAAATAAAATCCCAAACATGGCGGACCTCCAACATGTGTAGACTATTATCTGTGATTTCAACTATTGGATAAAAAAAAAAAATATATCGGCAATGAAGTTCAGTTAGTAGATAATAAAAATAATATTTGATAAACTTTATTAATTCAACTTTCGTTTTAGTATTTGTACAAAATACTTTTTAATTAGATTAGCCAGACATAAACTAAACTACTGTATATTTGAGCAAAAATAAACCGATAAAGTTAATTGAAAAAGATTTTAAACTATGTAGTTAAATAAAATTTATAACAATTTAATTATTTATTTTGAAGATTGGAAAAATTCATTATTTATAAAAACTCATTCACAAAGACCTTAACATCCCATTCGTTGCAGATTTGACCCAAAACAGATATGCGTCTTTTCATTCCAAACTCCTTAACCATCCTAATCCATTAATTCTTAATCTTTCATCCTTAACAATCCCTGATATTCCTCCGAGGCATCTGAAAAGAAGATGGCCACGGGACTTTCTAATTTAAATTAATGTTTGAAGTACCACCAATGGGTGGTTCCTTCCCAAGATTTTCAAGTGTATATGAAACATACTACATATTTACCTATTGTATTATTTGGTACAGTTGTAAATTACATTAAATAAATAATTTAAAAAAAAAAATTATTTACAAAAGCATGGAGTTTACGAATGTTTTATAATAATATAAGGCTGTTTTATAATAACACTAGATGGGCACAAACGTGTAGATGAAACATAAGCGCCCTTTGTTCTGGGCCCTTAAAACCGATACACAATCGGTCGACCACAAATTCATGCCAACTTGTCCTAGCCAATCCAAATAACTCATTTGCACGCATGCGCGAGTGCATATTGGCCTGGACATGCACTTAACAGCTCAGCACTCAAGAAAACAAATTAACGGCCTTTATTTTGTGCCATAAAACCAACACTGGACGTGATGACACAAATTCTGGCCAATCTGAACAACTTATCCAGATATTTGTGCTTGTGATAATTCGCCATAATTAGGCAAATGTATGGGAGAACATTAGTTTGGCAAATAGCCGATTTATCGTTCTTTACCTCCTTCCTAGAAGGTCCTTTCTACCTGGCCTGGAAGAAAGAAGCTTGGATCCACTTCTGAAAATCAAGTTAGGTCTAGTCTTCCATATTATTTTTTTTTTTAAATTATAATTTAATGATTTATTGCTTAAATAAACAATTGGGGGCAGGGGAGGCGGTAGCAGCGTGGTAACGCGCCTGTCTGCTAACCCAAAGGTTGCGAGATCGACTCCTCGGCCCAATCCGGGATTTTCTCAAGCATACAATACTCACTCACAGCCTTCCCACAGGTATTTGGGAGGCCCATTAGCCAATCGGTGGCACTCACAAAAATAGGCGTGGAAGTGACCGGCCCACCCTATGAAAACCACGTCATGAAACGCGCAATGTATTTCCTAAATACATCGCGCATGGCCTTGGAACTCCACGGTCTGTCGCGCCAATAATATTAATTGTTTAAATAAAATAATTTTTATCCAATTTAAGTCTCAAAATACTCTTTATCATTTCTTTAAAAGATTCGAGCAACCCGGCCATCATCATGAACAATCTATCGAATAGAGATAGAAATCGATTTATTATATATTCATTTTTTACAAACAACATTATTATTAATAAATTAACATACCTTAAAATAAATTATTGGAGAAGTTTGTGGGGGGTGCGGTAAGCAAAGAACAACATAAATAAACAAAACCATATTTATTTATTTTATGCCGACGTTTCGACCTGAATTTCAGGTCTTCATCAGGGGTTATGGCGTAGAAGGTAGGGTTGTAACTGGCCTAAATTATATAATTAATAACACTTAAAATAAATTATAATTTAATAACATTTTACAGACTATTCTACCCAGGTCATTAATTTCAGTCAAATCAGCCTATGAAGCAATAAAACATTAAAAAATCATTAGCTTGCCTCAGCTTATGGCTAATTACCTATTCTTTCAGTTTTCCATTAAATTTTATAACTTTTAATTAATAATTTTCACTTAACTCTATTATCACTCTCCTAAACAATACATTTAACCTTCCTTGCAATCAGGTCTGGCATATAATATATTCATTTTAAACTTTATTTTGGTCTGAATACTTATTTCTTTTATTATTAAAATTCATATCAAATTGTAAATAGTTACCTAAAATTAAAACATATTATTTAAAAAATTAATTTTGCTTAAAATTCCTGCATCATTTTGGTTCATGGTTTATGTTCTAAAATTCAGTGGGTAATTAATTTTTTTTTTATATATATAAGAATTATTTAATTTATATAAATTTATCATATTCTCGAAATCGAATTTATGCTGATTTTTAGATGCGTGAAGCTCTAGTGCTGTTTTATTGGTTTCTTCTCCTTATTTTTATGTTGATGCATTCTGTCACCCAACGATGGTTTAGTCTCATTTATATATAAAGGAATTTTATATATTAATCCTGATTGATTTGTTGTGTCTATTTTTTTTCTTCAGTTATAGCAGAACATTAGATTGGTAAATAATCGATGTATCGATCTATCGAACTTAACCTCTTTCCGAAAGCTTTGTCCTTTCTACCTGACCTGTAGTTCTAGGAATCTACTTAGGACCGGTCTCCCATATTATTATTTTTTTTTTTTTAAGGATAAATTAAATTAAGCACTTCTTTAATGAGCCCACCAACTCTTCAAAGGAGAGAAAAAACTCCAATACCTAGGGATTACATTTGCAATTACTTGGTTCCTGCTTCTTGGACCTCATGAGCTCAATATCGATTCTTCGCTTATCGATAGTAAATATCTCGATCCCTTACTCGATGAGGATGGGACTGAGACTACCTGATCCTTTGACCTCACTGTAGAAACAAAGACCTTTGTCCACGTCTTCAAAGTTTACTATTCCTGTGGCGGACTTGTACAGGATTATTGCTCTATCCTCTGTTTATTGCCTCTTTGTCTTGTCCCATTCTGCGGAAATTACTGTCATTACTTCGTGTTTTTTTTTCTCTAGTTCTTCGTTTACACCCTTCATTTATGAAGAATAAAATCTGCATGATTCTTTTACGCATTGCAGGAAAAATTAGAATTAGATCTTGACAAAGACCCATTTTATATTTGATCACTTTAGTCTTGTTTCTCTGCAAGGCCATTCCTTTACGCTCTTTATAGTAGGAAATGAAATTGAAAACCTTCACGACTATAACTTATGAAGGGTCAGCGGTTCAGTACATTGTAATACAGTGCTGTTTCTTGAACAACGGTTATGAAACGGATATGATTTGTTCATGATCACGCTTAACCGCCATATTTTTCCCCAATTAAGGGTACCTACTTCATGAGGCTGTGTGGACCCAGGAGGGGTACTTGAACCGACAGGGTTGATTCACAGCTCAAGTAACAGATTTTCAAATATCTCGTATTTTTTTTAGTATTTTTAGGTATTTTTTTTTTTTTAACTGATAGATTTATTTATTGATAGATAATACAATCTGCCACACAGTTGTGGGCAATAGGTAATAGTGATGAATGATCTCATACATACTAAAAAAAAAATAAAAAAATAATAATAATAAAACTCTTAAAATATATACAAACAAAAGAATAGACAAGATGAACATAATCAAACTATCTGTATGAAAAGTAAATAAATAAAATAACATAATGATAAAATAATATTTATACAATATTTACACAATCGACCTGAGGATCGCTGAGACCACTCTATCCCCACGTGTGAGGGGTAGAGCAGAGCTCAAGAGATCCCTGCGCATCCCGCTCACCACATCACTGGTAGTGAGCCAGTGGAGGCTGAGCAAGTGCACTAAAGCCACAAACACTCAACTCGTATTCAGGTAAAAGTAAGAAAATTTTATTTTGCATATTTGACGATAAACGCACTTATGGCTAAATGACTAGTGGGAACATTCTTCTATATCTGAGTACCTTTTTTTCTCAGCCGTCCGCTGTGTTTCAATCTGACAGGTGATTACCCTCTATGCTTATTGTTTGTTTTTATCAATTTTCTTAATACCTCCCTTTTACGCATTACTATACCTCACCTATACCATATTTACTTCACCTACCTGTTCTACTTCTTTACTATATTTATTACTAATTTTAATGAGGAGTCTTCTTCAATTTATTAGTCCAGATCTGTATTTAGGTATTTTATCATACCTGGTTAATTCTTTGTTATATACATAACAATTGTTTCGAAATGTTTTTATTTTAATTTTTAATTAATTCTAAAATGTTTGTATATCTTTTTACATTTAGCCCTGAAGAATTGGGGCGAAACGTTGGTTAACAATAAATAGTTTTCTTTTACCATTTTCATACCATTATCGACCTTGTATCAATATATTATATGTATTGATACCATTATTGAGGTTGTACTGACTAGGCTGAGAATAGGTCACATGAGGCTCACCCACTCCTATCTTATTTCAAAAGAAACTGCCAGTATTGCAACGACAATCTTACAATAAGCCATATTTTCCAACAAAGCCCTTATTTCAAACTACACCTCAATAGCTCATGACTAAACCTAAATATTTCAAAAATCCTCGGAGACGATGATAAAACATTATCATTATTAGTAGAATTAGTGTTTCAGTTTCTAAAATCACAAAATTTACTGCCAAAAATATAACATTGAACGGAAGAAAAAAAAAAAATAAATAAAATAATAAATAATCAAAATAAAAAATAAATACAATTAAACGAATATAAGCAAAATTAAATAAAATATAAATGGAGTTGATGACCAATGAAGTTTGGCACCACTTAACAAAAATAAACAAACCATTATTGACCGCCACCTGGATATCTTCCTACGAAATAGAACTAAAGATTAAAATGTATCTATGAAGATAAAATTCTATATTAACATCAAACCTTTATTTTAAATGAACAAAACTTTTTTTTGTTTTATGAAGTTTAACGGAATGGGTAGCTGATGAGGTAAGGCAATGGACTACTAACACCAAGGACCCGGGTTCAATACGGCTGGGGGAGATAATTCTTATCACTTACCTGTAGCCTTTGAGTCAACCCTGTGGGTCGGGGAGCCCTCCGGGTTCAGCCAACCTCATAAAGTGGGTTCCCTTAATTGGGTATAAATCTGGCGGTCGAGCGTGATTCTGACCAAATCACCTCCTTGCACAACTGTTGGTCTAGTAATAATGAACCCCTGACCCTTCATTGGTTGTAGCGGTACAGATTGAATTGAATTTTATGAAGTTTGAAATAAAATTTATAATATTCTACGTCAATAATTTTATTGATGATCAAATCTATCGAGCAATAGAAGTACGGTGAAGTACTGTATTAATAATCGAAGGGTTAGCCTCAAATGGAGTCACAATTGCAGGTGAAAGACTCAGGTGGGATTCCTGAACTGCTGAACTGAACAGAGTCATTTTCCATGCACCATCCTTCCACTTGCTGACACATCGTCTGCTCTACTCTCGTCTCGGTTTTATGTCATTGTTCTCAGAGGAATGAGAGAAAGATATATAACATCATTGCCTAATAAGAGTGTATCCTTATAAATTTTAATCATCAGTTTTTTTTAATTATACATAAAAAAATCAGTCCATATACAAAAGTTTCATCCAATGGGCCCTGAGAGCTGAGGTACAAGAGAGAGAGAAATACTTTATTTATCTATGCTGCCTAAATACATTAGGTTGCTATCTCACACAGCATACTTATCAATCCGTAATCGGACATATATAAATTACACATACATGGTATAATCAGAAAAAAAAAGAGATACAATAATAAGATATAATAAACAATTTTTCCTCCCTACAGTTTCCTTTTACAATCCATTTCGGTATGTACAACAAATACAAATGTTTCATTCATTCCTATTTTTCATTTTTGTTTTTAAAAAGTTTTTTTTAAATTTTTTTTTTATAGATTTATTTATTGATAGATATTACAATCTTCCACACAGTTGTGGGCAATAGGTAATAGTGATGAATGATCTCATACATACTAAAATAAAAAAAGTAAATAAATTAAAAAACTCTTAAAATATATACAAACAAAAGAATAGACAAGATGAACATAATCAAACTATCTGTATGAAAAATAAATAAATAAAATAATATATACAATATTTACACAATCGACCTGAGGATCCCTGAGCCCACTCTATCCCCCACGTGTGAGGGGTAGAACAGAACTCAAAAGATCCCAGCGCGTTCCTCTCGCCGCATCACTGGTCTTAAGATAGTTAATTCGAGTAATATTTAAAAGCACCTGAAATCGAAAAACGGCATGACACCACTACTCATTATTGTTCTTACTGATCACAGTTTTACTACCTAATATTTTTATCTATATTGGTTTAGTTTTCTCTTAGTTTATTATACCACTATTCCTTCCATTTTTCATGATACCTATTCTTATTCTATAAGTTTATTTTTATTTTTTATCAATATATTTATATAAACTTTTTTTACGGCCCTAACCTTTTCGAAGGTCCTAAATGTGTGATAAAACAATTTAGTATACAAAGAGTCACTTCCGGTCAGTCTATTTTATCGAAAAAGTTGTTATCACATCTCGAGTATATATCCCACATTAAATATGTATTTTTAGTTTCGCAAAACATTTCGTTTTTGAGCTAGGCCGATCGTTTTTCGAGGGCTGCTTATATGGTGTCCCGAGACCTCAAAACGTGTCCTAAATTTTTTTGTCTAAAATTTTACACAATCCCAATACTTTCCCTCACTATCTATTATGTGCTTAATTCTGTATTAATGTGATTAAATTTCCTCTCGTTCCTATTCATAGTTAAATTCACGCGATCTATAGCCTGTTCAATGTAAAACAATTATATACCAAGCTTTCACATGATCTCCATTCAGGAATTGCTCTATATATTTTTCACCCCGCCGCAAATGTTATTCTGAACCCTCAGGGCGGCAGTCTTCGCCTGGAGGAAATGATCCCAGAAACCCGACAGGTAGGACCCGAGGAAATGGGTTGCAATTTCCTCGCGATATTGCATGGGATCTGATCCGGCGTCCCTAGGGTGGGATGGGAGGGGTAGAGAGAGGGAGGGAAATTCCCGAGTTATCTCCTCATCGGAAAACAGGGAAAAGTGGTCCTTTATAACCTCGTCGAGGGTTGTCAATCTTTCTTTTTGCATAATATATTTTAGAATATTTCTGAAAGTTTAAGTGTTTATGTTAAAATGTTTGATGTGATAAGTCATAATGTTATGAACGAGACTTTCAGCTTACGAAATAATTGACCTCAATGCCCTGACTCAGGGAAGCTCAAAACGTTGATTTCCGTCGATAACTTCAATTCGAAATTTTTGGCGATTATGATACTTATATCTTACTATATTATACATACATCATAGGGTAAATGAATGTAAAAATATGCTTGGATCTTCCAATTTCACTTTATTTATAGCGTCAGGATTTAACAGTTTGACAGAGTTTAAATACATTTAATTTTGTTTATTTGAAATAGTTAACTATCTAACATTTTTATATGTAATAAAAAGATAGTTGGGGGGTGCGGTCAAAACAAAACTCAAATAAGTTGAAGCAACATATAACAACGAATATAATCGTGCCAACGTTTCGGCCAGAATTTCTAGCCTTCATCAGGGCTAAGAACTGAAGAAGATAACAACCAATGAATACAGGAAATAAAAAATAAAATCTAAACAGAATGACATAAAGTAAATAATTGTACAGAATGGAATTAATAAAATAAAGTGATTAGAGAAGTGGAAAATAAAATGTATACATAGGTAATTGAATTTTTTTTTCCTTGCCCACGTTATTAGTTATGTCACCATATTGTTGTTTTCAATTTTTTTAAATTTTATTTATTTTTTTTCAATTCATTTCTTTTGTTAAACTTTACTTATTTTTTGCCTCTTTATCTAATATTATGGTTACATATATTTCCTTTCTCTCAATTTTGTTTCTCTTTCCATAATTTTAATTTTTAAATTATTAATAAACTAATATATTCGTATTCCTTTGCATTATATAACTTCATTTTTATTTTATTTCCTTAATTGTGTTATTTTACCTACTTATTCAATTACCTATGTATACATATTATTTTCCACTTCTCTCATCACTTTGTTTTATTAATTCCATTCTGTACAATTATTTATTTTATGTCATTCTGTTTATATTTTATTTTTTATTTTCTGTATTCATTGGTTGTCATCTTGTTCTGTTCTTAGCCCTGATAAAGGCTAGAAATTCTGGCCGAAACGTTGGCACGATTAAATAAGGTGCTTCAGCTTATTTGTGTTTTATTTTGACCGCACCTTTCAACCATCTTCTCCTCGTATAAGTCATCCACGGTCAACTATCTCTCATGATTAATAATTATAAACGTTGAAAATTATTCTAAAACAAGCATTAATCTACGGTCAACTATCTACACCTCAGTTGAAAATTATGTTTTTTTATTTTATTTTTCAATGAATACAAAAATCATTTAATAGATTCAGTAATATTTTTTTCTATTCTTCAGAAAGTGACGAGTCGATTGGTATAACCACGAAAAAAAGATGTATACTTTTTGAGCTGCGCGCTAAAAATCCTTAATTAAGTTAATAATTTTTTTACTGGAAAAATCGGTCCAGGCCCTAATCTTACCGGGAAAATCCTGAACATTTAGCAAAAAGCTCCATCGAAATAGGAAGAACGTCCTTAAAAAATGACAAAGATAGTAGAGGCTTTTCTTTTCCTTTAGATCCTTCTTTTTCCTTTTTCCTTGATATATTGCTAGTTGCGTCGTACCATTCTTCTAACTGGAAGGAGCCAAAGACTGCGCCTGCAGAATACATTGAAGAACAAACCGCAATTGACAGGAGTGCTGGAGCAGCCTTTGTACGGACTCCATCAGGAGATGAATCCTTGATGCCTCCTGCTGCTTGTATATTTTTAATCGGAGACCGAGATAGCTCCTGCTCCTGCTACAGATGTTCAAACCAACCTCCGCCATCTGTTGTCTGTGTACTGTGTACGGTGTACGGTGTACTCCCTACTATTTATCCTGTACTCCCTGCTTCCAAAGGGTTCTCTCTCTCTAAATGTACATCTTCAATCTACCTCGGGAATTGATCTCAATTCTTTTTACAAAATAATCCCGAATTTCTTTTAAATTCAGAATTTTGCAAGATATTCAACTTTTATAATTATTTTTATACCGACCGAAATATTCATCATAGAAATAAGAAAATTTTTATATCTTGTGAAATCAGAATTTTTTCTTATGATGAAAAAGGCTTGTCAATGACGAATGCGTATTTTTTGAGGTACTGGGGAAGTTCATTGAGTAAATCGCTGAGATACTAACTCCCGGAACCGGCTTCGAATTGGGCTGTAGCCGATCATTTTTTATGCTGTAACTTTAGCTGTGAGTCATACCTGTGTGTTCACCTAGCCTCTGTGAAGTGGATAAATTTAATTTGGAGAAAACCTGCGTCGAACTTGATCGTGCATAAATCACCTCCTAGTACAGCCGTTGTTTAAGAAACCCCTGACCCTTCGTTGGTATTAGTAGTACAGGTTTTTTTTTTTTTTTTTTTTTGTATTTATATAAAAGGTAAATTTTCAGTACATGTTATGTGAACTAGTTAGACTTTTTTATTATTTATTTTTTTAATCTAAATACCTAATCTAGAAGTGTCTCTACACGTTTGCCAAACAATGACAAATTCACCTTTGTGTAATGCTGGGCTTTTTGGAATAACTGGTACACGTTGGCCTAAATTTGCGGCCGATCCGCCGGGTTTTGGTTTTTGGACACAAATCAAAGGGCATTTGTGCTGCATCCATACTTTTGTTTTTAGTTGCATAGTTTTATAGCTGCCAAAAGATGAACATTTGTGCTCTCCATATTTTAATTGTTTGAAGAATCGACATGCAGTTTCCTGTCTTTTCAGATGTATCCTAAGTAAGTCGTTTGTCGAGCCCAAGAGGAGAAAAAAGGCAGTAATCTCACCCCAATTTTTGATTACTTAATTTAAAACTATGTGTAATTAATAGTCAAAATTGATGAGTCTGCCAAGTATAGGTAGGGGGAATAAAAAATGGCGGCTCTTTCAAAACCTTAAGAAACACTAATTTTTCACTCGGAGCTCTATATCTTAAAAACTACCAACAACACTAGAAAATCTAAGAGGACATTATTTAAAGAAGAGTAAATTTGCTGAAATATTAGCCCTAAAAGAGCTATTTACGTTAAATAGTGTTCGAGATATAGCTTTTTAAAAAGCAACATTCATGAAAATTAAAGATCAGTAGTTTGTGAATTTATTTTGAAAAATCTATATCTCAAAAACCATTTGACGTACAGATGTCTATTAGCACTCAAATTAAAGCTATTTTAAGGAGCTATAAAGTAGTTTATGGTGTTTATCTTCGTAGGAGTAATAGTTTACGTGAAAATTGCTAATATAAATTGTTTTATAGTTGTTCGGACAAATTTTCATTTGCCAAATTTATATTCATATATGAATATCATTACAACTAGTACCCCTAAGAAGATAAGTGTTATAAAATACTTTATAGAAATTTAAATTTCCTTTATTTTGAGTTCTGGCAGACATGTGTGCGTCTTATGGATCTAGAGATATATTTTTTTCAAAATCCAACATTTTATACGAACAAGTAGAAATTAATTTTTTGTGAGTTTATTTTGTCAAATATCATAAAAACTACTACTCCTATAAAGATAAACATAATTAACTGTTTTTTAGTAAATTTAACTAGCTTTAACTTGAGTCTGTACGTCCAATGAGTTTAGCAAATATCATGAAAACTACTATTCCTACGAAGGTGAAGGTTATAAACTATATTATAGTCCATTAAACTAGCTTTAATTTGAGTGCTAATAGACATCTGTTCGTCTCATAGTAACTGAGATATAGATTTATCAAAATACATTAAAAATAAA
>NW_027112919.1:522192-524867 GCF_000696795.3 Halyomorpha halys | reverse complement strand
TCTCGAGAACTATTGGACGTAAATAGCTCTTTTAGGGCTAATATTTCAGCAAATTTACTCTTCTTTAAATAATGTTCTCTTAGATTTTCTTGTGTTGTTGGTAGTCTTTAAGATATAGAGCTCCATATGAAAAATCATTTTTTTTCGCCAACCGCCATTTTTAATTCCCCCTACCTATACTTGGCAGACTCATCAATTTTGACTAGTAATTATACATAGTTTTTATTGAAGTAATCAAAAATTGAGGTGAGATAACTGCCTTTTTTTTCCCCCCGGCTCTTGCACTATAAGAGCAAGATTATTAAAGGATTTTTTTAAAATATTTTTTTCCATTTATCTCTCTAATAAAGTTAATTGGGTAATGTTATAATAATACTGAATAATGTTGATTAGAATTATTGTTAGTTGTTGTTATAGTACTGAATAATGTTGTAATAATGAATATGGTTGATTGGAGATAATCTAATTATAAAAAAAAATAAAATAAATTTTCGATATTACACGATTTAAAAATAATCTTTATGGTATGATCACTGTTTTGGTTGGAATAAAAATGGTTATAAAAGTTGAATAATAAATATAACCTACGCTATATAGATAACATAATAGTTAAGTGTAATAACATCGTCACTAAGGGCATTTACTGTAACAGAACATTATTCGCGCTAGTTGCTATGACTAAGTAGACAATAATGAACGTCGATTCCTTTCTCACAAGAGACAGTGAACGGATCCGTTAGACAGTGGAGAGAGTGCCCTTTGAACCTTTGCAGGGTGATGCTCCCTTACCTGGTCTGTGAGAACCTTAGTGGGCCGCACCTGGGTCTCGGCTCACCCTTCGATCAGCTGTTGAGGAGAATTGGGTAAATACAGGGAGCTATGTCGGTACTTGAAAGAAGGTGCTAATACCTTCCAATCGACGAATTGGATCAGATCATTAAAATTTTATATCATAGGAAAGTTATTATTTAAAAAATTAAAATAGTATAGATAAGAGTACCTTTTAATGAGAAGAAGATGGTCAGCGAAGAACACAAATAAGTAAAAACTTATTTAATAATGCCAAAGTTTCGGCCAAAATTTCAAGCCTTCATCTGGGCTAAGAACAAAAAATATGATATTATTCAATTAATAGAAGGATATACAGAATTATTAGAAATTAAAAAAAATAACTAATATTATGGATAAATAATGGGAAATGCTTGTTATTTTTCAATTTCTAAACTCGCGCCTTCTATCGAAAAACTTAAACATTACAATTTACAAAACTATTATCCTTCCTACTATTCTTTATGGATGTGAGACGTGCCCTCTTACACTAAGGGATAAACAGCGTCTTAAGGTTTTCGAAAATAAAGTATTTAGAAAAATATTCGGACCGAAAAAGGATGAATTGACGGGAGAATTTGAAGATTACACAACGCTGAATCAAGGGACCTACACCCGGTAAATATAATTCAAGTTATAGCATTGCGGCATGTAAGGTTGTAGGACCTAGTAACGAGCGGATTCCTAAAATGTTAATAAACACTGAACCAACGGTTAATAAACCGAGGGGTAGACCGAAACGTAGATGGGAGGATTGCTTTAAAATATATTTAGTGGAATTGGGTTTGGAGAGGCATCACTGGAAGGATGTATGCAGAGAGCGTTTGGTGGTATCGGCATCGAACCATGGGGTTCGTTAGACCTTTATTATTATTGTTATGGATAAATAAATATTTTTGAAAGACATGAATAGTTTAAATATTATAAGAAGATAAAGGCTGTATGAGAAGAGTATTATAGAAATCAAGTATGATGAAAGAACTAATAATAAAATAATGAGGTGTAGATAGTTGACCTTAGATTAATGAATGGACGGGGGGGGGGGGTAGTGCGGTGAGCAAAGAACAACATTAAAAAACAAAACCATATTTATTTATTTTATGCCGACGTTTCGACCTGAATTATATATTTCATCTGTTACTGTTTTCAATCTACTACCATACAATTTCACGATTATCAATCAATTAAAATTTTGTACTATTCAATTACCAGTTATCAATTTTTTATCATTTATGATTTAATTCAATATTTTGTCTAATTCTAAATTTGTTTGTATACTATTCCTTTTCAATTTTATGTTTCTCTGAATGTTGTTGTTATCTCTTTGTTCAATAGCCCTGAAACTCAGGTCTAAACGTCGCCATAAAAAAAATAAATATGGTTTTATTAATAATAAAATACATTTGAAAATTAAAAGGCCGTATATTCTTCTTAGAATTCTTCGTTCTGTTTTCAGTAGTTCTTCAAGACAGGGGAGCCATGTGATTTCCGTCCCAGATAGTATTACCAGTTTATCGAGGGTGTTGTAGTGTAGTCTTTTGGGGACAGATTTTTCTTGTTGTATACGTTACTGGTTGCAAAAGTTAATTTCTCCAATTTGGTTATTCTTTCCTTCATAATTTCTTTTTCCGAACCACTGTTACATATAGCCTCACTCAGGTACTCTTTATTATAAAGAGGAACAGAATAAATATAGGCTAAATAAATGAAAACCTAAATATCAGCAAAGTAGGTTGTAGATGATCAAAATTCATAGAAAAATTCGTAACATCATAGAATCTCACATTCATTTTGGATTTATGAACAAATACTTGTTTATTTATTTACCTAGATGTATAATGCCTTTA
>NW_027112919.1:517471-522142 GCF_000696795.3 Halyomorpha halys | reverse complement strand
ATATAATGCTAAAGTTAATTAATAAGATTTAAATAATATATTTACAGCAAATCGATATAATTTTTAAATTCACAATCTTAAAATAGTGTTAATTATTGGAACCGAAGGTTGGCGAAATTCTTCAATTAATTTAAACACAGAGAGCTCAAATATATATATATGTTTTTTGTAAACAGAGAATTCCTCCCTGAAAATTGTATAAACTGTTGATACGGTATGCCTAGCCCTGCCAACCCTGGTGTATTGGATATTCCTCCTGATCCTGGAGCAGCCCCCTTCTCATCCCTTGGGATCCAGTATTGAGGGATCCCAGGTGAGTTGGGATTCCGGGATGGGTTTCCAATCCGGTTGGCCAACGTGACCATTATGAAATTATGTAAATTGAGCAGACGGGTTGAATTGATAATCGGTTGGCCACTATATCCAAATATTGTCATTGAGTAACTTTTTCGACGCCTTTCAAAACTTTATCGCAATCTTTAGATTCATTACAGTTGACAGATCGCAAAGAGAATCGCTGAAGTAATGTTAGCAAATATTTTATCGGGGCTTCGAAGGTCCTTTTATTCCGATGATGCCAATCTCAGTCGAATAATTAACTCCAGTTCACGAAGTTATGTATCTTTGAAATACATTCAATGGAAAATAAAATATATTTTTTGTCAGTTGTGACATTATTAAATCAAAGCATCGATATAAAGTTTAAACATTTTTTATAAACTGCACGTCGATTTCGACTATTACAGCACTTACTACTATACCAACGGTCTAAACTTCCAACACATTACAAAAGACTGATCTATATGACTGTAATAAGGCTAATCTGGCCATATGGAGTTCATTTTTGGGGCTCCACTAAACGTTCGAATTCCTCTCGTATTCAATCCTTACAATCCCAAATTCTTCGTAAAATCCTCAATGCTCCTTACTTTGTCAAAAATAAAATCATACATAAAGACCTTAATGTTCCCTATGTAACTGATCTAGCCCGAACCAGATATCACTCCTTCCATTATAAACTCCCTAACCACTCAAACCCCCTTGTTTCTAACCTTGCATCCACTTCCATTCCTGACAATCCTTCGAGGCGCCTGAAAAGAGGATGGCCACGAGACCAGCTAATGTAAAATGTCATTAGAGTGCTACCAATGGGCAGTTTCTCTACAGGCCTGTAACATTCCAATTTAACTTAGATCAGATTTACTAAATGTATTATAATGTACAGTTGTAAATAGCAATAAATAAATATTTAAAAAAAAAACTTTTTTATAAAAATTTTTTTTTTTTATTTTCTTCGCAGTCTTTTGGACGACCCTGGTAGAGTAATTAACCCAGGTCTATGGTACTATTTTTGGAATACGTCCAATACAAAATAAAAACAAACATATTTTTTGTCAGATGTGCCACCTATATAAATCAAGGATGCGATATAATGTATTAAATGAAAACATAATTACTTTGTATGTAAGAAAATGGTCAGGGTTGCGGTCAAAAAAGAACAAATAGTTTTTAAATATTTAATGTCTGACGTTGAGCGCCACTTTGCACGGCTTCATCGTGGCTAAAAAGATACAAAAAACAATTAAGAATATTACAACAATAAGATACAATAAGGTAAATTAAGGTAGGATACATATTATGTAAAAATTAAGTGTTAAGAAAATTATAAATAAATAAAAGAAAGGAAGGCATAAAATAGTATGTATATATATAAAATGAACATGAATAAACGATGATAAGAATAAACAGTTGTAACAATCTTAAGAATATAAATTAAAAATTAAGTTGTTACTCCTTTACATTTTTTTTTTCATTTTAATTAATTTATTTGTATAAATGCGTCTACCTTTATTTTGATTATTTCTTCAAGACTATTTTGGTGGAAACGTACTCAGTTAGGACGTGAGGGGTTGTTATGAATGGATCCCCGAAGCAGGTGCATCGAACAAGTTCCCATCAGGTACTCCACAGCATATCGATATACCTGAGTCGATTCACTATCATACCAATAAAATAACAACGTTTCTACTGCACTTTGCATTGTGCACTTGATGATTTGCCCAATGTCGCCCAAGAACTGTGTCTAGGCCGCATTAGCTGCTCCTTCTCTGACCCAGATCGACCGGAGGCTATACCCGCGGAGGACGTTGTCGTCCGGGAGTCGGTGTCGAGAAATCGCCATCCGCCACGCTCCGAAGGGAAATGTCCGAAAGAGTTCTAGGTCGTATCGGCGGAGGAATAAAAAAGTTGTTATTTCAAAGGTTTCTCGAAATATATTTTAATGCTTAATTATACCGGAATCAACCTTGAATATTCGGATCGCGTGTGATTTCTGATAAAACAGGTTATACTTTTTCTTATTTTTTAATGTGTATTATTTTTTTTTTTTTCATCAATATATGAGTTAGCAAATTTTCCATGTGTCAGTAATAAAATTGTTAAAAATATGTATCATTAAATACTTTTAATACCCTAGTTATTACATTTTAACCTTAGCCGACGAACAATATAACTTCCGAATCCAATGAAAAGAAAATGGTTCCATGACCTACTTTCGACAAAGCAGTCAATGAAGGGCTATCAATGCCAGGTTTCTCCATAAGTCAATTACTTGCCACCTGGTATTTTGAAATTTCCTAATTATTTCTACTTATTTATATATTTATATGCATGAAATAATAAATAGTCTTATAAGTCTAGAATGAAAACTCATATCTCAAAAAAGTAAAATAAATTAAATAACTTTTAAACATTGTTAGATGGATAAGCTCGTATCTAACAATAGTTGAGTGTCGAAATTCCATATATACAATTCTTACTGATACTCTGCTCTATCAGAGATGGGCAAAAATTAGCTGTAGTTGAAATTAATAGCTAAAGTTGCCATGGATACGAACCTTATTCATGAATGAATCATTGATAAATAAATATCGTATCCATGGTAATTTTAACTATTAGTTTCAACTACAGCTAATTTTGGCCTATCTCTGCTATCTATCAATGAAGAATTTTAAACCTTGTATCTTTTTCTCATTATCTATTATATTTATGTTTTAAGTTAATATAAATTAATTTTTTTTTTTTTCTTGAGATACAAGATTTTCATTCTTGGATATTGTTAATTAAACATCCCTTGTCCATCTTTTTTATTATTTTTTCAAAATTAATTTTATGCATCTATAACTCTTTGTGTCTAGGGAAATTTGTTACATTAAATTATCACTATAATCATATTAAGTTATAAATAACATCTTCGATACTATCTAAATTGAATTTAAAAATCATCAAATACTCATACCAGACTCAAAAGACAAGAAACTGCTCGTCGATTCCGACTATTACAACATTTACTAGACAAATGGTCTAAATTGCCAATCCATTACAAAAGACTGTTATAAGGCCTATCTGGATATACGGAGTTGAGATTTAGGGCTCCACTAAACCATCAAATTCTTCCCGAATCCAATCCTTACTGTCCAAAATCCTTAATGCTCCTTACTTTGTCACAAATCAAGTCATCCATCAGGACCTCAATGTTCCATATGTTCCCGATTTGGCCAGAACCAGATACCATTCCTTCCATGATAAACTTCTCATCCACCCAAATCCACTTATTTCTAACCTGGTTCCTCCTTCATTCTAATGATCCTCATAGGCGAAAAGAAGATGCCCTCGAGATCTCCTCTAGAAATGTTATTGGAGTTCTATCAGTGGGTAGATTCTCTACATGTTTGTATCATGCCACTATGTCACCTACAGCAAATTTACTATTTTTATATATTTGCATAGCTGTAAATAACAATAAATAAATTTAAAAAAAAAAAAAAAAATCATCAAAACAGTAAAACTAATCTGAATTGGAATTATCAGAATTTGTTGGTTTCAAATCTCCAATCTCGATTACAATCTTAAATTACTTGGATCTGGGATATTTTTTTAAACTGTTTTATTCTTGGCATATATTCCTTATTTGTACTTATTGAATTTATTGCTTTCCAGGATGGTAAGTGAAAGTTGTATGATGGCGCCAAACCAGAGTTTTTTAAAACTTATCAATCCATGTTTAATGCAAAACATCACGAACGCCTATATACATAATATATATATATATAAATATTACAGCAACCCCTAAATCTCATTTCAAACTTTAAAAATATCTCATAGCCTTCACAGTAGCGAATAATCACTCGTCGTATTTAAAGGGTTTAAAGTTAACTCGGATAAGAGTGCCAGGTAGCAAAAAAATAAAATAAAATTAATTGAAAAATACCCCAAAAGCAAATTGAATTTCAACAAATGAGTTTTGGCAGCCACCGAGCCGGCAAATTGTGGTTCCCTATCAAAAGGAGCTGATTTATTTCTAGTTTTTATACGAACCGTTCCGGATGTCAGTCAGCTTTGTGAGGCCTCACGGTGGGGAATAGAGGAGCTGAGTCTGAAAGGGGTGCCTGTAATTCAGGCCAGTCAATGGATCAGTCTGTTTGTCAGTCCTCTTTACAACTGATCCCGGATTGAAATTAAACTTTTATAAAAGAGAGAAAAATCTGAGGTATAGACAACTCTGGTCAGTCTTAATCAACTAATTCTATATTGAAAATAATGGGTAGGCTACAGCATTGAAACATATATCTTAAACGTTCGAATTCCTCTCGTATTCAATCCTTACAATCC
>NW_027112919.1:516321-517401 GCF_000696795.3 Halyomorpha halys | reverse complement strand
CACCACTAACGCCTGTTGAACAGATTCGATACTTAGGACTCCATCTTGACAAGAGACTTACTTGGAATCCACACACAAGACTGAAACGACAAGAATCTGCTCGTAGATTCCGATTGCTACAACACTTACTTGACAAACGCTCTAAACTTCCCATTCACTACAAAAAATTAGTATACACTACAATAATCAGAGCAATTTGGACATATGGAATTCAGTCAGCTGACATCGAAGTAACAGCTGACTCAGACCGCAACTTATATAAAGTATAATAATAATAAGTCTTACAAATACAAAATGAATTATTTTTTAAGAAAAAATTAAAGAACCAAAAATATACATTAAACATGGATCACATATAGACGTTCCCGTGTGGGAGATTGAAGTCTTTTTAGCGGAGACTAGTCTAACCTTAAAACCTGAGTTGCTGGCATTTAGTTTTCCACAATTCCCTATCTCGAGCCTGCCTCATCCATAATGAACCGCGTGGTTGGTTCCTCGATGTTGAACATGCTTTTGATCGAGTCTGGCATCCATGTCTGCTCTATAAACTTCGTCAATTCCTACCCCCAACATATTTCCTTATAATCCGCTCCTACCTCACTGATAGAACCTTTAAAGTAAATCATCCTAGCCTACTCATCTCTTTTCTCAGTCCGCCGGTGTTCCTCAAGGTTGTATCATAGATCACATTCTTTTTACGGTTTATACTGCTGACATCCCAACCCACCCTAACACAGTCCTGACAACATGCGCTGATGACACATGTATAGTTTCTGTGAACAACGACCCAACTAATGCATCACAAACACTACAGGCACACATAACATCTATTGAAGAATGGTGTAAGAACTGGAGAATCAAAATAAATCCTGATAAATCCCATCAATTCACCTTCCGTCGTAAACCTCTGCCCTCCTGTCGTACAGTATCCTTTCTAAATATACTCTAACGCCTGTTGATTCGATACTTAGGACTCCATCCTGAGAAGAGACTTACTTAGAATCCACACACAAGACTGAAACGACAAGAAACTGCTCGTAGATTCCGATTGCTACAACACTTACTTGACAAACGCTCTAA
>NW_027112919.1:511605-515386 GCF_000696795.3 Halyomorpha halys | reverse complement strand
TTGTTATCTTGTTCTGTTTTTAGCCCTGAAGAACAGTGCTGAAACATTGGCACATTAAAAATAAGTTAATCCAACTTATTTGTGTTTATCATTGACTGGGGGTGCCGTCAAACCATCTTCTCCTCGTTCATCATCCACGGTCAACTATCTCTCATAATTTGTGCATAAAGTTTGAATAAAAAAATATTCATTAGACATTAAAGTATAGTTGAAGATATTCTTAAGCTTTATCCTCCACTAAGCCATGCCCTAAAGTTGCCACTTCTTGGAACAGGGCTCATTAGCAGAAGAGTTAAGGACCTCGCTATAACTGTTCACTACCGTCTGTTCAGTAGCCCGCTTCTCAGGACTTTTCGGGAACGAGGCGAGGGGAAGAAAAAAAAACTCCCAAGGATGTGATGGATTGACACAAATAATTTACCGCCAAAAAAAGCCAGCTCCCGCCCTTCGGAAAGCAGTGGCTGGTCGAGCCCTTAATTGGCTCTCGTTAACAGCTTGCGGTCCTCCTTCCTTATATAGTAATCGATGTATCGATACTGCTGGGTACGTTAATCGATAAAGAGTCTATTAGTACCTATCGACCTTTTTATCAACCTATTATTTTAATTAAATAATAGATAGCTTTTGAATTGAAGAAAAAAAATTCCCGTTCTACTGATAAGACATCACTTGCGGGAAGGATATTATCAATTAACGCGGCGGCATGCTATCCTGCCCCATAATCAGAAATACCATCTGGGGATTTATTTTTAGTTATGAAAAAAATATATTGCTTTAAATTGTCTATTCAAATTTTTTTGTCAAATTCAAATAACCGTAATTTGATTCTGTTATTTGTTAATTGGATCGACCCTGTACCTCTCTAAACTACAAAAAGGATATAGTCCTAGCTATAGCTATCTAGCATATCGTTTGAGTATAAATTCCTTCCTTAATGTGCATTTATATATTTATTACGTTCCTATATGCAAGGGCGTACCAAAAATCAGAGCTTTTTTATTAAATATAAGAAGATAGTTGACGGTGGATAATCTATATGAAGAGAAGATGATTTGGATGCGGTCAGGGAATAACACAAATAAGTTAAATAAAAAAAAAACTTTTTTATCAGTTCCGGCGTCGTTTTGGCCAGAATTTCTAGCCTTCATCACGGCTGCTTGGAAGAGATCGGAAATCCAAGTAACAATAATAATAAGTAAAATGGGTACCCTTAGTTGGATAAGAATCTGGCTAGTTTGTTTTTTTTACTATTTTTTACCTTTATTGACTGCCACACGGACTATCTTCCAGCAATCTACTTAAATA
Organism: Halyomorpha halys; assembly: GCF_000696795.3. Classification (NCBI taxonomy): domain Eukaryota; kingdom Metazoa; phylum Arthropoda; class Insecta; order Hemiptera; family Pentatomidae; genus Halyomorpha; species Halyomorpha halys. The sequence continues at coordinate 514,081 of NW_027112919.1, read as the reverse complement.
GCACTTTTGCTTGAAGCTTTTGCCATTAAAGTTTTTAACTATGGTATGTACAGGTCAAAATATTGATAAATGATAATAGTGTTTATCAGAATTGTAATAATAATTAGCACTTACTAATTATGCAGAAAATAATAATAAATAAGAATTGCCGTTTGAATATCAATGACAGTATGACTAATCCGTTATCTGATGCTTTCACAACACAAACGAAGAAACGAGCGAATGAAAAACATTTTGGAAAGCAGATGTGTCGGTGGCTATCTCACGCAGGCTGATACCATCGAAGGCCGTTACACAATCAGTTCCTATCTTCTGTCAGCATCTACAAGATATCCTTAAGCAATTTTAGTATTATAATAATACGTTACAATTGAATCAGAATACATTAAATGATGTCCTCCATATATGACTGTTTATTATCTTTACATAATAATGGCTAAATTCACTCAAAAAAATGACAGAAAATCAGAATGCATATACAAAGAAAGTAAGAAAATATTTTTATAAAAAAATTAAAATCTTAACTTAAGGAAGAAAAATATTGGTGAATAGGAAACTACTTACTGATAAGTACAGTCAAGTGTGATAAAATTGTAAATAAAGAACTATAGTAATAAATAGTAGAACTATACTTATTAGAAATAGTTGTAAATATGGTAAAAAGGTATGTGTAAATGATAAACAGATAGGTAAAGTAAATGTGGCATAGGTAAAGTACAGTAACAAGTAAAAAAGGAGATAATATGAATAATAATATAAATATAATATAATTAATGAAAAGGAATAAACCTGATATTGACAGGTATAGGTTTTCCCACTACTCTAATCTTCAGAAAGGGTTAGATTTTTTATAATATATATGTAAGTAAACTGAGAGGATTATCTAATATCTTGTCCAACGTTACAACAAGTAAATGTATAAGATATTATTAATTACGAATAGGATGGGCAGGAGTGCGGTAAAAGAAAAAAAAATAGTTAACAACTAAAAGTTTCGCCCAACTTTGTAGAGCTTCATCAGGGTTGTTCCACTTGAGAGATTTCAAAACAGTCACTGCTTCAAGTGGACTATTTATATATATAATATACTGATTATATATACTATATAGAAAGAAACAAAAACTTTAAATAACTCTATATTGATAAAATAATAATATAACTATTGAATGAGAGTACAAATCATAAAAAATGGAAGTAGTGATATAATAAACTAAGATAAAATTATAATATGCATAATGATTGGAGAAGTTTGTCGGGGGGTGCGGTCAGCAAAGAACAACATAAATAAACAAAACCATATTTATTTATTTTATGCCGACGTTTCGACCTGATTTTCAGGTCTAGGGCTCAAGGCTATAGAACAGAAGAGATAACAACAACATTCAGAGTAACATACAATTGAAAAGGAATAGTACACAAACAAATTTAGAATTATACAAAATATTGAATTGAATCATAAATGATAAAAAATTGATAACTGATAATTGATAGTAAAAAAAAATTAAATTGATTGATAATCGTGGAATTAGATGGTAGTAGATTGAAAACGGTGAAAGATGAAATATAATATCATGTAGGTAAGAAGATATGTATAATATAAAATATGCAAGTAGTGTCTAAAAAATTGAAAAAATAAATAAATAAATTGAATCTACAAATTGAACAACAAAACAGACAATGAAAAATAGTGAGTGGCTTGTATCTGAATTACAGTGTGAGGATTAACTTATATACCTATACTTTATGTATGTTGTTCTTTGCTGTCCGCACCCCCAGACAAACTTCTCCAATCATTAATCTACGGTCACCTATCTACACCTCATTATAATATCTATATTGTTCTATATTATATGCCGAAGCCTTGCAAACGTTGGTTAACAATAAATAGTTTTCTTTTACCATTTTGATAGCTTTATTGACCACCACCAGGACTACCTTCAATCTACTTCATACGGTCAACAACCTTCTTCCAAGTTGTAGGATCTATCTGTTACCTAAAACCAGGTCTTTCTGGACTCTGTTTCATAAAATGAAAGCTAATAGTATTAGTTGATAGTACAAGTGTAGAAACTAATGTGATAATAATACTATTACTTATTTTTTTCATGATAGGGATGACTATTATAGTGATATTACAGGAATTAAAAAATACTAAAGTACAAGTTACTATTGTAAAGTCTGTGTAATTGAATTAAAATAAATCTACAAGACTATTAGTACTAGTTTGTACTTTATTAAGAAACAGGGCCCTTGTCGAACCGATCTCAAAGGTCCAATCTTTTTACGTATTTTTAGTCTACATATAATTGGAAGAGCTCCATCCAACGAGGTTGTAAGTAACATTTTATTTAACGTTTCTGGGAGAAGAAAAAAAATCTTATCTCTTTGACCTAATTAACATCGTTTTTTGTTTTGACACATGAATCCTTCGTCATGGATCGAGGACTGATTCATTGTTATTTTGTTATGATATATA
>NW_027112919.1:507762-511555 GCF_000696795.3 Halyomorpha halys | reverse complement strand
GAAATAGATAGTCAGGGTTGTGGTCAAGAGGATTCAAAATATAATTAACATCTATTTATTTATATATATATAGTTTCGCCCCACTTTGTAGAGCTTCATCTAAGAAGATACAAAAACACCTACAAATATTTTAATAATGTAGAATAGTAAGATACAAAGAAGCAAAATAAGGTAGGTTTGAAAATTATATAAATATAAGTGAAAAGAAAAATATTTAAAAATGTACTAAAAGAGGAAATAAAAATAGTTATATTATAAATTAAACAATAATAAGTATATTAAAAAAAATTATATAAACTATTAGATTCAATTGTGTAAAATATTAGATTTACTTGACTGTTGTATTTTTATTTTTATTGTTAGAATCAGTAAGATAAGTTTGGTGTAAAAAAATCATTTTGTTAAATTTTGCATTTTTTTTTTTTACCCTCCTACTAGTGGGGGTACTACTCTTGCGAGCTAGCATACGGAGTTTTATGTCTTCTTTGGACTTAGCTCCTAAACATTAGGATATACTATCAATCATAATTATATCTCCTTTAATTAGTTATTTATTGATATAGTTTAAGAAAAAAAGGATTATTTCTTATGTTTAAATTAATCAATTCGTATAATCACTTTTCGTTAATTAGGGAATTGACGAGGTGGGTAAGGGGTGATTTAAATTCCTCCCGAGTAACTGCGGAAGAAGGGGAGCGTTAATCTTCAGGGAGGCCTCAGCAGAAATTTATCTTCTCCAGCTCCAGGAAATTGAGAATAAAATAACACTTTATCAGCCCTTAATGGCCAAATTTGAAAATTTTAAATTCTTCGATATAGCGAACCTTCTGAATTATGGTTCCGAATGATGGAGTCGAATTTAAATCCTCGAAGGCGGGAAATAATAAGAAAATACAAATTTCACTACTCTCGGGCTTTTCTTACTCTCTCATGTTAGCAGGTCTCTCATCCACGTTCTTTTTAGTCTCCTCGTGTTCTCAGGTGATGAGGTCCGTGGCCACTTTTCAATAAATGTGTTTGAATGTCATAGTAATTTTTTCATGAAAATATTTGTAGTAAGTCCGTAGATATCTCGTGACCGTTCCCATTGTATATATAAAGAAGTTCCCATAGTTCAGCAATGTTAAATGTTTATTAGTACCTTTAGGACACATATTTCGGAAGCTTGTGCTATTTGGCACTAAGGCCGAACTGGTTCTGCCGGCTTCTCCTTTTTCCTTAAACCTGTTCCTTCCTTGGCTAAGGACTGAGGATATCCTTCTTTATTCTTTTCTTCCATGATATATGAATTTGCGAAATAAAGTATTGTTAGATTTGTAATTAATAAATAGAAGAAAAAACTATATATTAGTAACCAAGGTCTCGCCTCACTTTGCTTGGGTTCATCAAGGCTAAATGAAAACAAAATAAAAAAATTGTAAGGTATGATAAAACTATAAGCATATAAGTAGAATTTTGTATAAAGAAATTTATAAAAAAAATTAATGATGTAAATTAGGAGAATATGTTATTTATTTTATTTTAGTCTTAAAAAGCAGCCATTCTACTGACTGCCCTAAAGTATCCTTTTATAATGTCGTTCTTACCCCTGTAGAACAGATTACCTTAGTAGTATCTTAGAGTAACTCTTCCGTGGGCTACATCTGGACAAGCGACTAACCTGGAATCCTCACACAAGACTGAAAAGACAGGAAACTGCACGTCGATTTCTACTACGGAACTTACTAGACAAACGGTCCTGACTTCCGATTCATTACAAAAGACATTACATGACAATTATAAGGCCTATCTGGATATACGGAGTTGAGCTTGGGGTTCCACTAAACCTTCGAATTCCTCTCCAATTCTTAAAAACCAAAATTCTTTGTTAAATCCTCAATGCTCCTTACTTTGTCACAAATAAAATCATACATAGTGGCCTTGATGTTTCATATGTCATTCGAACTCCTCTCGTATCCAGTCTTTACAATCCAATCCTTCGTAAAATCCTCAATGCTCCTTATTTTGTTACTAATAAAACCATCCATAAAGACCTAAATGTTCCTTTTGTAACCGATCTAGCCCGAACCAGATACCATTCTTTTCATTATAAACCACCCCTAACCACCCAAACCCACTAGTTTCTAACCTTGTTTCCTCTGCCATTCCTGACAATCCTCCGAGGCGCCTGAAAACAAGATGGCCTCGAGACCTGCTAATGTAAAAACGGCATAGAGTGCTTGGTAGTTTCTCTTCACGCCTGTATCACTCCATTTTAAACTAAAATCATGTCATTTCTGACATACAGAGAGGTTATCTACATCATAAACTAATTTATAGCTCATTAAACTAGCTTTAATTTGAGTGCTAACAGACATCTGCACGTCAAATGGTTTTTGAAATATAAATTTTTGAAAATAAATTCACTAACTATTGATCTTTCAGTACGTTCCAAATTTTTATAAAATGTTGCTTTTTAAAAAGCTATATCTCGAAAACTATTTAACGGTAATAACTCTATTGGGGCTCATATTTTATCAAATTTACTCTTCTTTAAATAACGTTCTCTTTGGTTTTCTTGTGTTGTTCCTATTTTTTAAGATATAGAGCTCCGATTGAAAACTTAGTTTTTTTTATCGCTTTGAAACAGCCGCCATTTTTTATTCCTCTTGGGCTCTTGTATTAAGATAGCATGAGCCTTCAATTAGGCTGCTCACAATACTATACTTATAACATTTAGCATGCTAAAGATTTTTACACTTAATACGAAATCATGAATACCCCTAATAAAAATAGACAATGAATTAGAAACACCTCAGAAACTGCAATCATAAAAATAATTTAGTTTATACTATATTTACAAATACAATAATACAAAATAGGTATGCAAACCAAATAAAATAAGATAAATTTATCAATTAATTAGTTAAGTAACTCCTATGCACACTTACATATACAATAGAGATAATATATTATTTTTTCTTAAATTCCTTTACAATTTCACTGTTCCACTTCGTGTTCAGTGTGGAGTGTTGTTGTAATGTATATATATGGTTAGGCCGATTTATGTTTTCGCTGGCCCTAAATTACTTTTCCTGTTTCTGATAGGTTAATTAAATTTTTGATTAAAATTTCATTCAAAATATTTTAATTACGAACCTTGACTTTTACTAATGTTTTATGATTAAATATTATGTTGCATACTGTAAATAAAACATTAAAAGGAAATTAGATCGTCAAACTTAATCGATATGTGCTGAAATATCGATAACGATAAAGGCTATAATTTGGATTTTTTTTTTTTTGGAGCTGTTTATTATTTCCTCGACATTAATTGGTACGCTATAACGTGCTTTCTGTAATATTGATTTATGACTACCTAAATAGGATAAGAGATTTAAATAAAAAAAACATGTTCTTGTCATGTTCGATTTAGAAGGCCCAGACTGTATGCCTGTTACTTTAAATGGAATTTCGTTGTTTCGAAATTATGCCGGAATCAGAAAGACGCTTACGCATATTTTCACTCGTTTCAACTAAATACTTAATATTTTATAATTGACCAACTTTCCTAAAAAACGGAAGTAGAACAACTCTTCGAAATAAAGAAAAAATAAGCCAAATATGCCAATTTATATTTAAATGGTTCTAAAAATATAGACTACGAACGATATTGTTACGGTTGCCATGGTGAAATAAAAACACTGGCGATTTCTACGTAGACAAGGGGTGTTATGGTTGTCATGGTGAAAACAAGACACGAGCGATATGTTTGAGACGAGTGTGTTTTGTTTGAGTGAAGGCAACAGTTTGA
>NW_027112919.1:505210-507217 GCF_000696795.3 Halyomorpha halys | reverse complement strand
TTTATATAGTGGTATATTTTAGTTATATTGTGGGCATAATGCTTCGGGGTTTTCGTTATTTCCAAGAAAAATAACGTGGCGCCTAATTTATTCTTTATTGTTTTGTTTTTTTTCCTTTTGCGATTATTTTTTTTTTTTATTTGACTTTAACTCACCCCCTTCTCCGCTGAGCGTGGGTAACGATAAACGTATAACTAAGAATAAATCAAAATTTTGCAGTTATAATATGGAGTTGAAGTTTAGTAAAATCTTATGAAACAAGACGGTAAAAGTTTTCATTTCAATCCTCAGTGTTTTATGCTGTGATCGTCCATTTTTCTTTTAACTTACATATATATGGAATATACGGTAGGAACAAGTAATTGTCCGAAATCGAGTTTTTGACAAAAATAAAAGTTTTTTTTTAACTAAGGTCGAAACATCGGCATAAATGGATATTTTTTTTGTTTATTTATGTTTTATGCTGACCGCACCCCCCGACCATCTTCCCCAATCAAAATATTTACATTTTATGCGTTAATTTGCAAAATTATTATATATATACATATATTAGGAACCAAAATAATTAAATTTTGTTTATTCAATATTAAATTAATTTTTATCGATATTGAAAATTTTTATGAAGAATATTATATAATTTATTATTTGTTTCCATAGGATGACGAACTCTTTAAAAAGATTTGATCATGATGTTGTGTTAAATATAAAATGTTTTACCATACTAAATGTTATAACTATAGCATTGTGAGCAGCCCTATTTAAAGTCATGTGAAATGTTAAATGCAAGAGAGCTCCTAGTGGATTTTCTGAGCAACTTGTTTTATAATCTTTCCTTCCAAAACTTCATGTTATTGTTTACTTTTAAGTTTTGATTATTTTAATTTACTACAACATGCCTAAAGTTAAAGTTGTGTGAAAATATGGCCCCTCATTGACTATTTGATCTTCTAAATTGCTATGAAGAGAATCAATTGATAACTGTCATTACATTATTATTATTGTCATACATTGCTTTAACAGTTATAAAAACATCCAAAACAATACTAACACAAACTACAAGCAAGTAACCTTGTTAAATGTTATATCGGTTCAGCATGGTAAAGGAAGGGAATATTTCTCCATTTACCATGTGTTTTTCCGTTTAACATGCTTTAACATGTTGAACTAAAGATTCTGAATGCCTCTATAATTAATCATTGATTATATGGATAAGAGCAGGTTGTAAATTTTAGTAAACTGTTATATTTTAATATTTCCGTCGTACCTTTGGGACCCTCCTACATATTTTCTCATAATCCGTTCCTTTCTTACTAATAGATTATTCCAAGTAAACCACAATGGTTCCTATTCATCCCTCTATTTCCAATCCGATGGGGTTCCTCAAGGTAGTATTCTCGGTCCCATCCTCTACACCGTCTATACAGCTGACATCCCAACAACTCCTAACACTATCCTTACCACGTATGCTGATGACACATGTGTGCTCACAGTAAGTAATAACCCTTTGATTGCATCCCAAACTCTCCAGTCCCATATCACAATCCTCGAAGAATGGTGTCGAAATTGGAGGATAAAAATAAATCCCAACAAATCACATTTACTCTTCGTCGTAAACCTGCCGACTGCCCTACAGTATACTTTAATAATGTGGCTCTTACCCCTGTAGAACAGATTCGTTATCTTGGACTACATCTTGACAAACGACTAACCTGGAATCCTCACACAAGACTGAAAAGACAGGATGCAGGAAACTGCACGTCGATTTCGACTATTACAGCACTTACTAGACAAACGGTCTAAACTTTTAACTCATTACAAAAGACTGATCCACATGACAATAATAAGGCCCATCTGGACATACTGAGTTGAGCTTTGGGGCTCCACTAAACCTTCGAACTCCTCTCGTATCCAATCTTTACAATCCAATCCTTCGTAAAATCCTCAATGCTCCTTATTTTGTTACTAATAAAACCATCCATAAAGACCTAAATGTTCCTTTTGTAACCG
>NW_027112919.1:490734-504725 GCF_000696795.3 Halyomorpha halys | reverse complement strand
TATTTTTTATACAGTTGTAAATATCAATAAATAAATAAAAAAAAAAAACCTTTGGGACCGAAAAATGTTAAATTTTTACCAAGGGAAATTTTATTACAAATATTTTTTTTAAAACTATTGGAATTTGAGTTACTCAATCTGAAAAGCTCATGTGAAAAATTGATTCGATAAAAAAAATTACAACTATGCAATAATGCAAAACAAATTAGAGTGATGAGTTAAAGTTTGTGATGCTTGGACTGAATTATAATTTTTCTATATTTCTCGCTGAACTGTTACTGAAGATCAAATAGAATTACTTGACGACAGCAGAAACAAATGACATCACAAAAGTAATTGAGTACCGTAGCGATAGTGTGACCATCAATATCCCGTGACAGTCCCATTACAGATAGAGCATCTGTCATCTAACCTATTGTCGCGTCCCCTTAAAGGTTAAGTCCTCTTCTTATATAACTTCTACGGCCTCCCAGCGAGTAAATAGCCCGTTTAAACTCCCGTTTAAGGTTTAATATGAGCTTTATAAGGCCAGTTTTTGAAAATAAAGTATTACGTAAAAACATTCGGACCGAAAAAGTGTGAGTTAGATAATTTATACTAGCGAGGACCTGAGGCAACTTAATCCCGTAATTATAATTCAGGTTATAACATTATGGCGAATAAGATTGTGGGTAACAACGAACGGATCCCTAAAATGTTAGTAAATACTAAACAGACGGGTAAACGTATCAGGGATAGTCCGAAAAGTAGATAGGAGGATTGGAGGGGCGTCATTAGACATATAGTATGTAGAACGATTGGTGGTATCATTATCGAACCTTCGGGTTCGCTAAGATTTTATTATTATTAATTGGAGAACATGGTCGGAAGTGCGATAAGCAAAAAAAAAAAACATAAATAAACAAAAACTATTTATTTATGCCGACGTTTCGACCTGAGTTTTAGGTCTTCATCAGAGCTATAGAACAAAAAGAGATAACAACCATCATTTAGAGAAACATAAAATTCAAAAACAATTTGAATCTACATACTGAAAAATATGACAGAAAGAGGAATTTGATTGATGAAATTTATTTATTTTATTTAATTTTTATACCAGATTGGCCTGGTGGGCCTTACATGGTTGATATAACTTATATTATATATATTTTTTAACAGTTGATTATGAGGGGGTATAGTCATACAAATGGCACCCCTAACTATATACAATGTTCTTATTAAAAGAAAAATAAAAGAAAATAAATAGATAAGAATAATGCTTCTTAATAAAAGAGGAAAGTAAAATTAATAACAAAAAATAATGATATTGGTACACCTAAATAAAACAAACAATTGCCTTCTAATAGTAAAAAGAAACAACTAAACTAACAAAAACAACAAAAATAATAATGAATATATAAAATGAATAATAATAATAAGTAAATAGAGGTAGTGTGACTACGAATCGTTCACTGTTATCAATCAGTTACTGATTTATATCATGGTTGCCAATCAACTACTGTGTATTATTCTATTCAATATTTTGTATAACATTTGTTAGTATAGTATTTCTGTTCAGTTTTATGTTTCTCTAAATGATGGTTGTTATTTCTATTTGTTCTATATCCCTGATGAAGACATTTAAAACCAAGATCGAAACGTCGGCATTAATAAATAATTTTTTGTTTATTAATTTTTTTTTTTTTTGCTGACCGGACCCCCGACTATCTTCTTAAATCAGTAATCTACAGTCAACTATCTACACCTCTTTTTATTAATTATTGTTAGTAAAATTACATATAAAAAAAAATTGCCTTTGTTTTCTCTGGTTCTGGCTATGGAGCAGTTTTCTGGTTACTCACGAAAAACGATACCAACGGATGCTTCTTCATTGTGTCTATAATAACTTATAATTATTGGTTCAACTACTGAATCATTACATATATATCTATCACAGCGTGGCTATCTTGTGCAACAGTGTGAACCTCGTGTTCCTAGACAGTGATTTGTGCTTCTACATCTGCCGCCAGACTCCCGACAGTTTTTGCGTTGTTTTTTTTTTTTGCGACATCCTCCGAAGTACCGTTCGTCGTGGGCCTACGGTATTCCCACCGCTACACCTGGCAGTACCTTATGCCACTGTCTGGGGGAGTTCTTGCGTTTCCGGCAGGAGTGGAGCAGGTTTTCCTCTGTTTTGGAACAACGGTACCGTCGGGTATGAAGTTACTGTCACAAGAGGTCATATGAAACTCCTGGAAAAATGTTTCTATTTGGTACAAAGTATCGAACTACATATTACATCAGATTTGTTTCTTTTTTATTTATTCAAAAATAGCACATTGCGAATATGCATTGCATGGTGTAAAAAATAAATATTTCCCTGTAATGTTAGTGTTCCAACATACAATGGTTCTTTATCGATACGAGTTAAGACTCATATTTTTAATTAAAACATTTGAATTCGTTAGCCTAAAGGTGCCTTCTACATCTTTGCCAAACCAAGACAAAATCACGCATTCGCAAACGTTTTGAAGAGTTATTTGGCTTGACTCAATCTGACCTAAATTTGTGATTTTTTAAGCACAAATCAATGTGCGCAACCACACATTTATGCTTAGCAAAGTTTTATGACTGCCACCAGATAAATATGTTTGCTTTTCGTCTTTTAATTAATTAATTAATTGTTACCCATATTTTTAATTTTAAGCATATTTTAAAATTTCATCAATTGCGTGTTGTAATAATAATAATCTTTATTTATTCTGGGATTGATCCCTTTAGAATAATTTACAGGCGTCAAAATTAGGTTTTAGAGCCTTAGAGTAAATTACAAGATGTCATTAAATAGTATTATTTATAATAGTATATATTTAATTATTGCTAATGAATTTATGAATATACAAATAAACAATAATAACTAACAGAATATATAAAATAATGATAAAACAAATAAAATAAAACCACTTGTCATATCATAAAACATAAGATGACTTCTGATAGTAAATAAAAAAAAAAAAAGATAAAAAATCAAATACAATTAAACTAAAAAGTAATAAATGAAAAGATATAATTTCAGCTAGTGTACATATTTACAATTATAAACGAAAATCTAAGAAATAAAATTCAGAAAATATATAAAGCTTTTTTGAAACATTCAATTATTATTCTTCCGGAATTGGTTGGATAGAAGGTAGTCGAAGATACGGGATTTGAAGATTGGAAGGGTATTAGAACTACGAATAAAGGAGGGAATAGAATTCCATAGGGAAGAGGAACGGATGAGGAAAGATCTACCAAAGGCTGCGGTTCGATGGGCAGTTACATATAAGTCTGAAGGCCGTGAGCGGGTATTGCGGAATGCTCTGAGGACTTAAATTGAAGGATATCTGAGATGTACGATGGACGGTGGGATTGGATAACTTGATAGAGGAAGGAAGGAAGGAAATTTTTACAGGTCTTCTACAAATCACATTACCTTGATCCCTGGTACCTCTTTTAGACACAAATATGTACTTAAATTTTGTTTTGTTAACGGTCATTCATTTCCTGCTTCTGGTGCTACTTCTTTTCGGCTATAATAATAATATTGGCAAATGGTAAATTCTTTTTAATATATTTTCCAAATTCTTGCTTTCAGTTTTTGGGCTTCTTTGATAAATTACTAAAGTTGAATATACATTTTTTTTTTTTGCGTTCTCATTATTGTTATAACGAAAGTCATAACATTTTATCTATTCTCATAGCAATCTCGGAAAAGCGATATACATCGTAATCGTATTTTTTGTATTACCAATAATTTTTTTTTAAGATATTTATTTATTGCTATTTACAACTGTACATTATAATACAATTAGTAAATCTGATCTAAGTTAAATTGGACTGTTACAGGCGTGTAGAGAAACTACCCATTGGTAGCACTCTAATGACATTTTACATTAGCTGGTCTCGTGGCCATCTTCTTGTCAGGCGCCTCGGAGGATTGTCAGGAATGAAAGAATTGTTTACATAGGGAACATTAAGGTCTTTATGTATGATTTTATTTTTGACAAAGTAAGGAGCATTGAGCATCTTACGAAGGATTTTGAATTGTAAGGTATGAATACGAGAGGAATTCGAAGGTTTAGTGGAGCCCTAAAGCTCGAATTTATCTTAATCCTCCAATTACGACACCAATCTTCGAGGGCTGTGATATGGGATTGGAGGGAGATTTTGGGATACGATTAATGGGCGATTATTAACAGCGAGCACACACGTGTCATCGGCATACGTGGTGAGGATAGTGTTAGGATTGGTTGGAATGTCAGCAGACGGTGCAGAGGATGGGACCAAGGATACTACCTTGAGGAATCAATAAATAGAATCATATTAAGAAGTATTTTCATCATGAGTAGTAAAGCAGTTCCCAAATACAAACTGAGTTGTGATTAGTACTTACAGTGCGGTGCTAAGTGAACGTGATGTGCACACCGCATCAAATTTGTTTTCTTAAAGTATAGTATTCAGTCAGCTGTTCTTCTAACTCATAAGGTTCAAGTTTATTCATCGGATAAACAACATGTTTTCGCATTGCCTCACTATCATGACATTACAACCACGATAGAAAACTGTTCCAGTTTTCACACTTTTATAATCAATTGCTGTAACCCTTGACTTCTAGACTGGATTATGTTTTATTCTAATTATGTCTTCTTCCTCTGAAAATTATTTTATTTATTATTATTATTATGACGATTATATTTTGTAAAATAAATTATTTAAAATTAATAAAACATTGGATTTGTAAATTCAGTACACTCTCTAATTTTCATTTTTTTTTTGTTTTAGGTGAGCATACAATTTTTTTTTTTCGGAGCTAAATTGAATTTGAAAGCGCACTAATGCATTTTTCCTGTCGACCCTTGAGGTAAGTTACATGCTGCCCATGTCAATATATTTTTACTACACTGTGATTGTATTAACCTGTCCCAGCATATGGGACCATTGATTAAATTTATTGTTTTATATTTATAACTTTGCAATGGTTATTTTATATTACCAATAAAAATATAATGTAAGATCTTATAATTACATTCTCATTAGTTTAGGAACCCTTTTTTTCAAATAGACTGATGACTTATGAATGAAAAGGGAAAAAAGATATTTTTTTGTTTGATTTTACCTGCTATCACTGCAAAATACTTGATTGTGTTAAATAAGATTAACCTTCTATTTGTATGTTCTGTCCTGTCTAGTATCGAGCGATTTTGTTTATTTATTTACATCAAAATAAATCTAGTAGATATAATGTTCGATGATGGTATGATACAGGCTTGTAATGAAACTTTTTGCCTCGGTGGATTGTCAGGAATGAAATAGGAAGGAAGGAAGGTTAGAAACTAATGGATTTGGGTGGTTAGTGAGTTCATCATAATGAATAGATCCTTCCATAGAAGGATTGATTTTGATCATTGTGGATGGATAATTTTTTTTTGCGAAAATGGATGGAACATTGAGGATTTGAACTGTAAGGATAGGATATGAGAGGAATTCCAAGTTTTAGTGGATTCCAAAAACTCAACATTGAGGGATTTTTTGATTTATTTATTGCTATTTACAACTGTACATGACAATACATTTAGTAAATTTGATCTCAGTTAAAATGGAGTGTTACAGGTGTGTAGAGAAACTACCACCCATTGGTAGCACTCTAATGACATTTGACATTAGCTGGTCTCGTGGCCATCTTCTTTTCAGGCGCCTCGGAGGATTGTCAGGAATGGAAGAGGAAGCAAGGTTAGAAACTAGTTGGTTTGGGTGGTTAGGGAGTTTGTAATGGAAGAAATGATATCTGATTCGGTTAAATTGGGAACATACGATTGGATTGGATACGAGAGGAATTCCAAGGTTTAGTGGAGCTCCAAAGATCAACTCCGTATGTCCAGATTGGCCTTATTACAGTCATGTAGATTATCATAGAAAAAAAAATATTAATGATTACCAACGTTTCACCGCACTTTGCATAGCTTCTTCAGGACAGAGGCCTAGAGATTTAACAGTGCTGAATCATCAGCCCTACTCATATTTTAATAAATTTATTCTACTTTAAATGGTAGAATTAGTACATAGAGTTTTTTAGTGTCCTAGGTAGTTTTAAAAATATAGAGCTAGGAATGATCTTTTTTTCTTAAATTTATTTATTAATATATATATACATTTTTAGAGGAGATCTACTTTTCAAACTCCTAGGAGGATTATCATGTAATGAGCGAGAAGCAGGTTAGAAACTAATGGGTTTTGGTGGTTGGGGAGTTCATTGTGGAAGGATTGATGTTGATCTTTATGGATAATTTTATTTGTGAAAATGGATGGAACATTCAGGATTTTAAGAATCATTTTGAATTGTAAGGATAGGATATGAGAGGAATTCCAAGGTTTAGTGGAGCTCCAAAGATCAACTCCGTATGTCCAGATTGGCCTTATTACAGTCATGTATAGGATGTTTTTTTAAGCCCGATAGAACTTGAAATTGTAAAAAATAACACAAAAAATTAAATTGTAATCAAAATTTTTTTTTTATTCGAAAGATCAATACGTGACATTAACATTTGAAAATGATTTCGGGCATATGGGCACCGCGGCTGTTCTTGACGAAGCGCATTCTGGACGTCCAATTTTGGGCCACTTTTTCGAGCACTGCTGGCCGTATGTCACGAATAACACGAACAATGCTGGCCTCCAAGGCGTCAATTGTTGCTGGTTTATCAGCATAAACCAGTGACTTCACGTAGCCCCACAGGAAATAATCGAGAGGTGTCAAATCGCACGACCATATGCGGCAATTTTGCTTATTAACAAACCCGTTAAGCCAAAAATGCGCCTCATCGCTGAACACAATTTTACAGAATGCGCTTCGTCAAGAACAGCCGCGGTGCCCATATGCCCGAAATCATTTTCAAATGTTAATGTCACGTATTGATCTTTCGAATAAAAAAAAAATTTTGATTACAATTTAATTTTTTGTGTTATTTTTTACAATTTCAAGTTCTATCGGGCTTAAAAAAAGACCCTAGAACTATAGATCAGTCTTTTGTAATGAATTGGAAGTTTAGACCGTTTGTCCAGTAAGTGCTGTAATAGTCGAAATCTACGTACAGTCCATCAATCTATAATTTGATTCAGTATAATTACCAATAATCAAACAATAAAAACTCCATAGGAAGTATCTTTACTTATAATTAACGATTTTGTGATAAAGAGCTATTTTTGTTCCTGTTCCTAACGTTACGTATTATATCCTAATACCTGATTGCCATAAACTTAGTTGAATGGACGTTAGTGCAAGGTCATCTCCATGCAATTCTCTCCCAGGTGCTACTGCTTGGATTTCAAGGGCAAGGTCAGCTGAATACAATTTGTTGCAATCTCATCTCTGCCGTCCAGGCTGTTATTCCTTAAAGGGAATATTATCGGTATTGCATAAGTTGGTGCATAATGTACTTAGGGGTTATTTATGGATTTATTGATAATTTTATCTTAGCAGAAAATAGTTGACCATATGAAGTAGATTGTAGAAAGATAGTTCGGGTGGCGGTCAATAAAGGTACCAAAATAGTAAAAGAAAACTACTTATTGTTAACTAACGTTTCGCCCCACTTTGTTTGACTTCGTGAGGGCTGTCAGATTGAAACTAAGATGACAACTGAGCTACCAAGGTAACAGAACTTCAGTCTTACCAGCCCTCACCAAGCCCTAAAAATTGGGTCGAAACCTTGGTTAACAATAAATAGTTTTCTCTTGCTATTATTATTCGAAGATAATTTTTTCTTCTTTTATTTGCTTTTTGTACTTTTTGTTTTCAGTGTAGAACAAGAATTTATTTTATTTTGTTATTGATTTGTATTGTATATAAACTGACTTACTTTTTATGATTTTTTCTGATAAAATGTCTTTTCACTTAATTCTTTATTTGTGTTATTCCGAAGGGACCACATCACAGAATAAAATATATCTTATTCTGTGATGAGGTCATAGTTAAGTTGATCTGTGATGAGGTTATAGTCATCTATAATGACTATAATATTAATCTCATCTGTGATGAGGTTATAGTTGAGTTGTAGGCCTACCTTCTACGCCATAACCCCTGTTGAAGACCTGAAACTCAGGTCGAAACGTCGGCATAAAATAAATAAATATGGTTTTGTTTATTTATGTTGTTCTTTGCTGACCGCAATCCACGACAAACTTCTCCAATAATTAATAAAATATATTCTTTATTCTATTATAATAGGGGTATTGATGATGTGTAAGGTGTAAAAAGTTTTTAACATGCTAAATATTATAAGTATAGGGATTTACTCTGCTGACAGACGATTATGTTATTTTTTTTCCTGCGTGGAAACGCATAGAAAAGTTGGAAACTTACTATGCTAAGTAATTAAAAGAAATCTATACCGAATCCATTCGTTTACTTCATTTCGATTAAGTCTTCAGAATATAATTGATGTAGTTTCTAGTATCAATATCAATTTAAGACATTATTAGACTAGGAGATTAGTCTAGTAAAATTGCTTAAAATTCAGCTGCGTTCATTGAATTCTGTTCCTTGTTTTTAGAAAAAAGTATTGGTGACTCAAATACTGTCTCAGAAATTATTAAACTTAAAGAGTTCTTTATTAGGACTAAAAGTTTAGAAAATTTACTCTTCTTTAAATGAACCTTTTTTTTTTTTTTTTAAGTTTTTCGAAGTTTTTATTTTCTAGATTTTAATTATTAATAATATTACTGTGTCGAATAATATTGATTAATCTTTTGGGATAAAATTCTCTACTAATATGTTATACTCTAAGTTACAAATTCAAATTTAAAAATTCCATCCATTTATCTCTAAATCGTTAATTATTTGGATGTTGCAGTAATGATACTTCCTATGGAGTTCTTATTTTTCGATTATTTTTAATTTTACTGAATCAAATTATAGATTATTTTTTAGAGGTAAAAATTCTTGACTGATATGTTATACTTTATAAGTTAAATTTAATAATGGTCGACTGTCTCTTTTAATAATATTGATCTAACCACTGTCGAACAGATACCTTGGGTTACATCTGGACAAACGACTAACCTGTAATCCTCAAACAAAACTGAAAATACAGGAAACTGCACGTCTATTTCGACTATTATAGCACTTACTGGACAAACGGTCTAAACTTCCGATTCATTACAAAAGACCGATTCATTACATGACTGTAATAAGGGCAATCTGGACATATCAGATATCATTCCTTCCATTACAAACTCCCTAACCACCCAAACCCATTAGTTTCTAACCTTGCTTCCTCTTCCATTCCTGACAATCCTTCAAGACGCCTGAAAAGATGATGGCCACGAGACCTGCTACTGTAAAATGTCATTAGAGTGCTACCAATGGGTAGTTTCTCTACACGCCTGTTACACTCCATTTTAACTGAGATCAAATTTACTAAATGTATTATCATGCACAGTTGCAAGTAGTAATAAATAAATCAATAAATCCCTCATTGTTGAGTTTTGGGAATCCACTAAACCTTGGAATTCCTCTCAAATCCTATCCTTACAATTCATTCTTATAATCCTGAATGTTCCATCCATTTTCACAAATAAAATCATCCATAAAGATCAACATCAATCCTTCCAGAATGAACTCCCACCAAAACCTATTAGTTTCTAACCTGCTTCTCGCTCATTACATGATTATCCTCCTAGGAGTTTGAAAAGATCTTCTCCTCTAAAAATGTTTGTATATATATATATTAATAAATAAATTAAAAAAAAAAATCATTCCTAGCTCTATATTTATAAAACTACCCACGACACTAAAAAACTTAATGTACTAATTCTACCATTTAAAGTAGAATAAATTTATTAAAATATGATTCCGCACTGTTAAATCTCTCGACCTCTGTCTTGAAGAAGCCATGCAAAGTGCAATGAAACGTTGGTTATCATTAATTTTTTTTTTTCAATTTTATAAGTTTATTGACTGCCACCCAAGCTATTATATTATAATCTACTGCATACGGTCAACTATCCTTTTCCAAATTACTTATTTTTTCATGCAACTTTCCAATTTTCTTATTAGATAATTCGTTATAGTAGCCGATTACATGAAAGTATATTTTCGATACTAATTAAAGGTTCGTCGAACTAATTGGCTCGGATGACGCGGCCCCTTTGAGTAGTAGAGATGCACTCACCAAAGTATGTGAGAGTGCGTAATATCTTAGAGAAAGTTTACGAGCTTTGTCCTAGAGCAGCTGGCCATCACCTGTTAGGTGAGTACCGATTTCTCTACAACCCTACGCTTCTCATTATCACAAGTATATTAGGAACCTTGTGTGGAGTAGCTCATAGGTGGAGTCTTAACTCACTCACTCGCGGACTAGTTTTGAGTTCGGCTGTTGCAAATTCCAAACTTGGCATCAAAAAGATACCAATATTTAGATATTTCACCCCAAAATATCATTACTTTACTGAAAACTATATACAGTTACTAGCTAAAAATGCTGACTCTGCCAAAACATAGTTGTAAGAATAAATAATGCCTAATAATAGTCATTTTTTATTCCCCCAACCTATACTTGGCAGACAAATTAATTTTGGCAAGTAATTATACATAGTTTTCAATTAATTAATCAAAACTTGGGGTGAAATAACTCTTTTTTTTCTCCTCTTGGGTTCTTGTACTATAGTAACTGCTAGTACAAGAGCCGGGAAGAAAAAAAAGCAGTTATCTCACCCCAATTTGTGATTACTTTAATGAAAACTAGGTATAATTACTAGTCAAAATTGATGAGTCTGCCAAGTATATGTAGGGGGAATAAAAAATGGCGGCTGGTTCAAAACCTTAAAATAAAATTTATTTTTCATTCGGAGCTCTATATCTAAAAAACTACCAACAACACTAGAAAATCTAAGAGAACATTATTTAAAGAAGAGTAAATTTTCTGAAATATTAGCCCTAAAAGAGCTATATACGTCCAATAGTTCTGGAGATATAGCTTTTTTAAAAACAAAATTTCTTAAAAATCTACTGAAAGATTAGTACTTTTAGTTAATTTATTTTTGAACAATCTATACCTCAGGAACTATGTGACTTACAGATGTCTATTAGCACTCAAATTAAAGCTAGTTTAATGGACTATCAAGAAGTTTATGGCCGTTACCTTCGCGGGAATAGTAGTTTTCATGATATTTGCTAAAATAAATTGATTTATAGTTATTCGGGCAATAAGTTTGATTTATGAAAAACTTCATTTCAGAAACCATTAGACGTACAGACGCTCAAATTAAAGAAAGTTAAATTTACTACAAAATAATTTATTACGTTTATCTTTGTAGGAGTAGTAGTTTTTATGATATTTGACAAAATAAACTCACAAAATGTTAATTTCTAGTTGTTCGTATAAAATGTTGGATTTTTAAAAATATATATCTCTAGGTCCATAGAAGGCAAATATGTCTGCCAACACTCAAAATAGAGGAAATTTAACTCACTATAAAGTAGTTTATGACACTTACCTTCGTAGGGCTAGTAGTTTTTATGATATTCACATATGAATATAAGTTTGGCAAATGAAAATTTGTCCGAACAACTATAAATCAATTTATTTTAGAAAATTTCATGAAAACTACTATTCCTAGGAAGGTAAAGATCATAAACGTCTTTATAGCTCATTAAACTAGCTTTAATTTGAGTGCTAATAGACATCTGTACATCGAATGGTTTTTGAGATATAAATTTTTCAAAATAAATTCACTAACTACTGATCTTTCAGTACCTTAACATTTTTATGAAATGTTGCTTTTTAAACAGCTATATCTCGAGAACTATTTAACGTAAATAACTCTATTAGGGCTCATATTTTAGCAAATTTACTCTTCTTTAAATGACGTTCTGTTAGGTTTTCTTGTGTTGTTCCTACTTTTTAACATATAGAGCTCCGAATGAAAAATTAGTTTTTTTTTTTTTTTTTTTATCGCTTTGAAAAAGCCGCCACTTTTTATTCCCCCTACCTATACTTGGCAGACTCATCAATTTTGACTGATAATTATACCTAGTTTTCATCAAAGTAATCAAAAATTGGGGTGAGATAACTGCCTTTTTAGGCACGGCAAATAAACAAAACATTTTAATGCAAAATAGCGATATTATTTTCAAAAATAAATAAATAACTGTCAAATTTCGGATAATCACATTTTGACATAATTCTTATTTAGGATACTTAGCGTAAGCCATGAAATGATATAAATTTCTTTTAAATAATTTATTTTTTATTATTATTTTATAAATAATAAATATTATCAATTGAAAATGTTTATTTATCCTAGTCCTTGATATGAGATAGGACTGGCATTGTTGAGATAGGATTGAGAGAAGGGTCTCAGCGAGGATGAGCACAGCAACATCTGCCCTAGAGTTAGCCCTTGGGAGACTTTCACGTACCTTTACATAACAAAGGAAGCGAGAGGAGAAACTTCAGTTCTCTCTTCTGTCAGGATACCTCCCTCAACCGAATCATACAGCCAGCATATCTGACTGGGAATAGTATCTTCACAGGGAATGAAGCTCGGCATATATTTAAGTTAGTTTTGTAAAGTAATTGTTGTATATTAAGAATGAAGAGACCAGTAATGATGTACAGTTGTGAAGTCTGGAGTCCAGCTCCAGCAAAGAAATTAAATCATCCCAACCATCGCAGTTGATAATGGTCAACTACGTCGCGAACTACAATGGGAATTAGAAGGTGAATTTATAAAAAAAAATAAAATAAAATAAATAAATAAGTAAAAATGATTCCATATGAAAGGTTTTATTTTATTTTATTTATTTATTGATATTTACAACTGTATAAAAAAATACAACCAGTAAATTTGATCATAATGACATAATGATATGATACAGGATGTAGAGAAACTACCCAGTAGTAGAACTCTAAAAACAGTTTACAATATAAGGTCACGAGGCCATCTTCTTTTCAGGCGCCTCGGAGGATTGCCCGAAATGGAAGAGGAAGCTAGGTTAGAAACGAGTGGGTTTGGGTGGTTAGGGAGTTTATTATGGAAGGAATAATATCGGGCTCGGGCTAGATCGGTTACATAAGGAACATTTAGGTCTTTATGGATGGTTTTATTAGTAACAAAATAAGGAGCATTGAGGATTTTACGAAGGATTTTGGATTCCATATTAAAGGTACAGTGGCTTACATAGAAGGAAATTCAATCTCGAAGACAGATGTTCATACTGATGCAAGTCATTCTGCTGACACCATTATTAAAAAAAAATTAAATATATGCTGCTACAACTCATGAAGGGTTAGTGGTGCAGTACTTTGCAAGGAAATACTGTTACTAGATCAACGGTTGTGCAAGGAGGTGATTTGTTCAGAATCAGGTTCAATCGCCAGATTAAGATGTTTCTTAGTTTATTTGATAAAATAATTGTAATAAATTACAAATACTAATACTACTAATGTATAGTTGTGAAGTATGCATGTCCTAAACATCACAGTTGATAATAAATAGTCAATTACGTCGCGATCTACAATAGGAAAAAGATGAATTCATAAAAAAATAAATAAATAAAATTAAAAAAAAAAAAAATATTACGACTTTCCATTCTCAATTACTTATAGTTTGAACCATAAGATTAGGATGATTAGAAAGCATTATACGGAATTTTGAGCATTATTATTATACACATACTACTACTACTCATGATGGGTTAGGGGTGAAGTATCTTGTGCAGAAATACTCCACTAAACCAACTGTTGTGCAAGGAGGTAATTGGGTCAGAATCACGTTCTATCGCCAGATTTTAGCTCAATCAAGAGTACACACTTTATGAGGCCGGGTGGAGACTAACCCAGAGGGATGACACACTTACAGTGAAACTAAAAATAATTATTATATATAGGGAGATGGTCAGGGTTGCGGTCAAAAGAGAAATAAAAATAGTTTACAACTATTTATTTTCCAACGTTTCGCCCCACTTTGCA
>NW_027112919.1:484831-490023 GCF_000696795.3 Halyomorpha halys | reverse complement strand
GGAAAATAAATAGTTGTAAACTATTTTTATTTCTCTTTTGACCGCAACCCTGACCATCTCCCTATATATCAATTTTTACGGTCAACTATACATACATATATAAAAATAATTATCTTCCACTGTCAGATTCGAACCCGGATCCTTGGAATCAGTAGCACAGTGCCTTAACAATGAGCTACCCTCTCCCTTAGACACCATTATAGTATGTTGTAATTATTATAAAAATAAAAGTATATAATTATAAAATACCAATTAGCACTAAAATCAAAGCTAGTTGAACGTACTATCAAGTAGTGCATAACGTTGTATTTCCAATTTCCATGGTATTTACACAAATGAATGAAATGTTTTTAGATGAAAAACTCTGGAACAATGAGGTGTACAATAGTTTATTAGCACTAAAGTAAGAACTGGCAAATATTGATTTTTTTATATTAGTTTATTTTTTGTTTGTTTTGGGACTAATTATATAAGGGAAGGACATGAAGAATGAGCCAAAAGGTTTCCTAAAATATAATAAATTTCTGGAAGTTTCTTGCATTACACCAGGGCCCTGTTTCATAATGAAAGCTAATAGTATTAGTTCATAGTACAAGTGTAAAAACTAGTGTAGTAATAATACTAATACTTATTGTTTTCATGATAGGGAAGAATATTAGTGATATTACAGGAATTAAAAAATACTTAAGTACAAGTTACTATTGTACAAGTCTGTGTACTTTAATTAAGATAAATCTACAACACTAATAGTATTAGTTTGTACTTTATTATGGAACTGGGCCCTGGTCACATGATCCTCTTAGCCTTTTGGCGTCCGCTAATTATTCGCGTGTGCTTGGATCTATTTTTGTTCTTTTCCTTAAGTATTATAAGTGAATCATAGCAAAGCATGGTAACCGATCCTCCGGAATTCCCTTCGACTCCTCCGCCGACGACTACTCGAACGGCGAATACTCTCCTAATTGCCGCCGGACAGGTGTTGCGGAAGTGGACTGACCGTTGCCGCAGCACCTGCTGGCAGCGGAGGAAGTTGCTCTCTCGGCAGTTGTAGCCTGTAAGCAGCTCTCCCTACCGTTAGCAGCAGATGTCTAGCAACAACAGTGCCTACATGATGTCAAGTCTTCCAGCAATGTGTACTTGCTATTACAGATATCATGGAACCATCAGTTGGATTTTATAGATTTCTAACATATCATATAGTACAAGAGCCCAAGAGGCGAAAAAAGACAGTTATCTCACCCCAATTTTCGATTATTTTAATGAAAGCTACGGGTAACTAATAGTAAAAATTGATGAGTCTGCCAAGTATAGGTAGAGGGAATATTAATTTTTCATTCGGAGCTCTATATCTTAAAAACTACCAACAACACTAGAAAACCTAGAACTTCATTTAAAGAAGAGTAAATCTGCTAAAATATAAGCCCTAATAGAGTTATTTACGTTATATAGTTTTCGAGATATACCTCTTTAAAAAGCAACATTTCATAAAAATGTTGTATGGGACGTACTGAAAGATCAGTAGTTAGTGAATTTATTTTGAAAAATTTATATCTCAAAAACCATTTGACGTACAGATGTCTATTAGCACTCAAATTAAAGCTAGTTTAATGAGCTATAAAGTAGTTTATAATGTTTATCTTCGTAGGATTAATAGTTTACATAAAATTTGCTAAAATAAATTGATTTATATTTGTTTGGACAACTTTTCACTTGCCAAATTTATATTCATATGTGAATATCATAAAAACTACTACCCCAACGAAGATAAGTGTCATAAACTACTTTATAGTAAGTTAAATTTCCTTTATTTTGAGTGTTGGCAGACATTTGTGCGTCTTATGGATCTAGAGATATATTTTTTCAAAAATGCAACATTTTATACGAACAACTAGAAATGAACATTTTGTGAGTTTATTTTGTAAAAAATCATAAAAACTACTACTTCTACAAAGATAAACATAATTTACTATTCTGTAGTAAATTTAACTAGCTTTAATTTGAGCGCTGGCAGACATCTGTACGTCCAATGGTTTCTGAAATGAAGTTTTTCATAAATCAAACTTATTATCCGAACAACTATAAATTAACTAGAAACTAGCTTTAATTTGAGTGCTAATAGACATCTGTAAGTCACATAGTTCCTGAGATATAGATTTTTCAATATAAATTAACTACTAATCTTTCAGTAGATTTTTAAGAAATTTTGCTTTTTAAAAAGCTATATCTCGAGAACTATTGGACGTAAATTGCTCTATTAGGGTTAATATTTCAGCAAATTTACTCTTCTTTAAATAATATTTTCTTAGATTTTCTAGTGTTGTTGGTAGTTTTTAAGATATAGAGCTCGGAATGAAAAGTTAATGTTTTTTTAAGGTTTTGAAACAGCCGCCATTTTCTATTCCCCCTATATATACTTGGCAGACTCATTAATTTTGACTATTAATTATACATAATTTTCAAAAAAACGCAGTTATCTCACCCCAATTTTTGATAACTTTAATGAAAGCTATGTATAATTACATAGTTTTCATTAAAGTTATCAAATAATTGGGGTGAGATAACTGTGTTTTTTTGTTCCGGGCTCTTGTACTAGCAGTTACTATAGTACAAGAACCCAAGAGGAGAAAACAAACAGTTATTTCACCCCAAGTTTTCATTAATTAATTGAAAACTAGGTAGAATTACTAGCCAAAATAGTTGAGTCATTAAAAAGACAATAATATTATTAATTATTAGCAATAATGACAATATAGGAAATAATTATGTGTTATATATAGGATATTTTATAAGGTAAATAGTTTATTAATAGTTTTGAAGTATATATGATATATTAGTGGTGTTGTAAGCGCATGTTATTGGTTTTATAGCAACCTGAAGATAGATTTAAAAAAAAAAATCGGATTCAGCATCTCATAAAAAATTAATATTGCAAGTACCAGAATTTCGGACAGAAAATAGGATTTCGTTCTAGCTGTGGAATGTCCCTCAAGTCGAAAAATATATGTTTTCGGCGATCAAATAATTCTTATCAGATATTGATATCTTATTTTCTTTTTCATATTTATTATAATTATTTGGGTTTATTGATTGTAATCATTTCTGTTATACTACCCAAAGGAGATTATTTGGTTGTTGGAATGGTTAGCGTTTAGTAGACGGGCCGGTGAGGCCTAAACCTAATTCCTAACCTCCCTACTAGCCTGAAACTACTTACGGATCCAAACAAAAAACTCAGTTATTTAGTTTGAGACCTGGCTTGGGCCTTCTGCCTCCTCTGAACTCCTCTCTCACTATATTTAACTCCGGAATACACGCGCAGTGTCTGCAGCCAGAGCTAAGCCTAAAAACGAAACGCAGAATAAAAGTGAACAAAGCCCTAATTATGAAACACTACATTTTAGTGGAAATGATCAATATTTTTAATTTTTTTTCTCATGTTGGATCTACAAGTGTGCCTCTGGCTGCAAATACGAGACTTGTACAAATGTTTGGTAAACAAGGGAAGCAACAAACTTCGTTTTCCACACATTTGTTTTGTTCTTTTGATTTTGTTTGGCAGTTACACATTATTTTCATTATAAAAAGGAACAATAGAAATATAAACAAAATTAATAGAAACGTTAATATCAGAAATATATGTCGTAGAAGACAAAAATTCATATAAATAGTACTAGATAACCTATAAATTCAACCTTCTTTCTGGAATTTAAATCAAATTATTTAAAATTTAATTTACCCAAAAACATATAATGTATATTCATAAATATATATTTGTGCTATGTTAAATCGAAAATAAATTGCTAAAGTTAATTAACAACATTTGAAACTATATATTTACAACCAAACGATAAAGTTAAACAAGAGTTAATTATTCTTTAATTAATTAAAACTATCAGGACGTACGGAGTTGAGCTTTGGGGCTCCACTAAACCCTCAAATTCCTCCCGAATCCAATCCTTACAGTCCAAATCATCCATCATGACCTCAATGTCCCATATGTTGCCGATTTGGCCAAAACCAGAAACCATTCCTTCCATGGAAAACTTCCCAACCACCCAAATCCACTTCTTTCTAACCTGGCTTCTCTTCATTACCTAATAATCCTCCAAGGCGTCTGAAAAGAAGATGGCCTCGAGATCTTCTCCTCTAGAAATGTTATATCAATGGGTAGATTCTCCACATGTTTGTATCATATCACTATCTCACCTACAGCAAATTTACTTGTTGTATATATGTTATACAGTTGTAAATAACAATAAATAAATGATTAAAAAAAAATAATTAAAACATGGAGAGCGCAAAAATTCATCTGTTTTTCGAATCATTTTTTTTTTCTGCTTCCTATTCTAGCTATACTGGTGTAAATCCTATGCATCGAATCTAGGCATATGCATTATCACATAATATGTATTCCCATAGTTCCTTTCCTGAAACTTGTCAGGTTTTATTTATAGACATATAACAAATAAAATATACACATATACAAACATACATCACACTTCACTGTTAAACTGATATTATCAAGTATTCTCAAGTTCATGCGACGCACGTGCTTCGCAGACAGTGCTATCAAGATGGAAATGTAATAGTACAAGAGCCAGGGAGGGGGAGGGTAGTTATATCACCCCAATTTTTTATTACTTTCATGAAAACTATGTATAATTACTAGTCGGCCAAGTATAGGTAGAGGGAATAAAAAATGGCGGCTGTTTCAAAATGTCAAAAAAAGTTATTTTTTCTCCTGAAGCTTTATATGTTTGCCCTCTATCTATTACCATGCCCTTCATATTTGTCCTTGACATCATACCAACCGAATTCTCAAAATTCTATATAGATCATTCTCCATCCAATACTTATACAGTTTACCTACTCCTTCGATCCACCTCAAAGGCTGAAATGGCAGTGACCAAGAGATTTATTGTAAAAGAAGAACTCGACAATGCTCCACTCAAGTCGAGTGTTTGCGGTTTTAGCGCACTTGCTCAGCCTCCACTACCAGTGGCGCGGTGAGAGGGATGCGCTGGGATCTCCCTCACACGTGGAGCAATATAGTGGGCTTGGGGATCCTCAGGTCGAAAGTGTATATAACAGCGTAAATGTTACTAGTAATTATTTAATTTTTTTCTTCGTGGGCATGGTTTGATTATGTTCATTTTATTTATCCCTCCCTCCCTCTCTCTCTCTCTCTCTCT
>NW_027112919.1:459592-484182 GCF_000696795.3 Halyomorpha halys | reverse complement strand
TTTTTTACAACATAAATAAATTCTTTAATAAAATAAAAAAAAAAAAAAAAAGACTTAACGAAATTCTTTGTTTGACCTTGCGATTTAAATTTTCTTAACTTTTTTGTTTTAAAGTTTAATTTATGGACGACCATCAACTGTCTGGAATGATTGACTCTGATTATGGAATAATTTCCTGGCCAAATATCCGAGACCGCTGGAGGCCCCACGGTGATGGATCGGGCTGACAGCTGGGTGTGCCTCAGCTGATTGCTCTATAATTAAACAATTTATTATCTCAGCTGATCCCTATATTGTTAAATAGATAATAGTCAGCTGTTAGTGGGCACCGATATCACGGGCTCCAAGGTCCTCTGCACAGCAATTAGTCACACTCATTGCCTTCTGTATTGTGTAGTTTTGGTTTTGAATGCTTATAGTATTATAACATAATATATTATGTTGTAATATATAATGCTCTTTATAGCACAAGATCCCAAGAGGAGAATAAAGGCAGTTATCTCACCCCAATTTTTTATTACTGCAATAAAACCTATGTATAATTACTAGTACAAATTGATGAGTTTACCAAGTATAGGTAGGAAGAATAAAAAATGACGGATGTTTCAAAACCTTAAAAAAACATTCATTTTTCTAACTCTCTATATCTTAAAAACTACCATCAACACAAGAATATTTAAGAGAACATTATTTAAAGAAGAGTAAATTTGCTGAAATATTAGCCCTAATAGAGCAATTTACGTCCAATAGTTCTCGAGATATAGCTTTTTATAAAGCAATATTTCATAAAAATATACTGAAATATCAGTAGTTAGTTAATTTATTTTGAGAAATCTATTTTTCAAACACTATTCGACGTACAGATGTCTATTAGCACTTGGATTAAAGCTAGTTTAATGTACTATAAAGTAAATTATGACCTTTACTTTCGTAGGAGTAGTACTTTTTATGATATTTTCCAAAATAAATATTTTTTGATAAATTAAAATGTTCGTCCGAACAACTAGAAATCAACATTTAGTTGATTTATTTTGCCGACATGGTAGTGCTACATTACTGCCGTGACAGTAGCTACCTTATAGTTTAAACCATGGTTGTTACGTTAATATTTGTTTACAATTTCCATGAAAACGTATCTAAGTGATATTTATTCTACCTTCACATTAGTGAGTTCACTTAATTTCTAGAACTTAATTCCTGAATTCCTTAATTATATATTTATTAAGGAACCCTCACATTTAAGGCAAATTAACTCTGCTACATTGTCTAACCTTTAAAGAAAATAGACAATTTATCTTAAATCCAACCACATTAACAAAACATCCAAAATATATTGAACACCAACAATGAAGTTAAATGAATGGAATATGGTCCGGGTGCGGTAAATAAAAAAAACTCAAATAGTAGAATTATACTATTTTATTGAGCCAACGTTTCGCCCCACGTTGCAGGGCTTCGTCAGGGCTAAAAAAGATACAAACACATAGTTACAAAAGGAAAAAAAAACATAAGTTTTACTGCCGTCAAAACAGCCCTGACGAAGCCCTGCAACGTGGGGCGAAACGTTGGCTCAATAAAATAGTATAATTCTACTATTTGAGTTTTTTTTTACCGCACCCGGACCATATTCCATTCATCTATACACACGGTCAATCAACAATCTTCCAGTCCGACAATGAAGTTAAATTGAATAGACTCTATATCTACTTTGTGATCCTATTTAATAAGGATGACTCTATAAGTGGCATATAATATAGTTTCCAGTAATTTAAAATATTAATTATTTGTACTTTCATTATGTTTTGGTTAATTTGTTATTATTATTTAGTTAAATATAATGAAGTAAACCATATTACATTTGTAGTTTTGTATTATCTAGTCTGTTATATATTTTGTTTATTGTTTCTATAATAGATCGCTAGTTTCAAGTTTTGTTATAATAATATATCTTACATGTAATAAAATTTGTACAAGATTTTGTATATAGAATAGAATACATTCTATATTTATTTTTGATAATCATTGTATATATTTTTTTAAATAAAAAGTATTACCCTTTTGTTTGGAATGTCGTCGTAATTTCCTCCATGAAATAGTTGTTGTATTCCTGATATATAATTTCTACTAGATTTATTACGTAATAAATATGTTATTCAGGACATAAATCTCTCGGAAAGCAGGTCAATAATAAGTAATAAAATTGAAAATAAAACTTATGCAATCTATTGCAGATCCTGTAACAATAGTTCCCTCAGACTCTGAGATGATATCATTAATGTTTTTATGGGCTATTAAAATGCTTATACATTAAATACAATGTAGCCAGAGTTAGCAACGTTATGACCTTATGTGAGATTGATCGTAAAGTTCTATTGTTAAGTCAATTAGTTGGACGTATTGCTAGGATTATAAACTCAATAAACAGATAGACAATTATTGTTTATTGCTGACTAATTATAATTATATTGACTGTTTGTTTACGATATTGTATTCTAATAACAATTGTTCCCACACGAACCGCTAGTGGGTCAATATTGTATGACTCCACGGCTAAATTTTGTTTGTACACGCAACCTCACTGGCTTTCACTTACTAGTTCGTGATCGGAAATATTTTAAAACCCTTTTTTAATTTTTTTTTTTTACTATGTAATTAAAAAACAAAGATTCCATTCCATCCTGCAATGTGAATAACAATGAGATCAAGATGACTATAAACTTTAAGAAATCTAATATAAGTTTAGAGGACTAAAAAAAAAAAATAATCCAAACAATAAGAAGTTTTATAGACAAAACTACATAAGGGTTATCTGACTCTGACGTGACTATTTCTATACTAAATACGTGAGTACTTCTTACGTTATAGACCTAGTAATGAGATTAAAAAAATTATACAGCAGAATAAAGGACGAATTATAATATAAAAAATCACTCATGATTGATATATAAAGTGCCATGTTTGAATTGTTCCGCTATATACATGAAATGAAATAGCCTTTTATCTATGCAATAAATAGAAATCATACAATATACAATATAAACCCTTTCGGGAGTAATAGTTGGCACTTCCCGGGGTGACCAGCCCTATTGGGAGGCGAGTTCTTTCCATTTCTTCTTCCAAACATCCCGGTCCCTAGCAACTCTCCACCAGAGGGGTCCTGCCATCCTCTTGAACATATCACTCCATCTCTTCTTTTGATGTCCTCTTCTAATTTGAAGGTCTTATGGAGTCCACTCTGATGCAATATTTGACCATCTGTCACCTTCGCACCGAAGGAGATGCCCTGCCCATTTCCATTTGCTCAATCTTGTCATATTCAGTGTCAGTGAGTCCTTTTTCTTTCTGGATCCAAGCATTTTTTATTCGATCTCTTTTTCCTCACATTCACAATGCTTCTTCCAATATTATTTTGCCTCACTTTTAATTTCCTCTCCTTAGCTGTAGGCAGTGATCACGCTTGGCATCTATTGGTGACTACTGGGCTAATGCAACTGTCGAAGACCAGCCTTTTAAGGTCAATACTTGTTTTTCCCTTCATCATATACTTGAGGGACCAAAACCTATTCCAGTTGAGTGCTAATCTTCTCTGGACCTCCTTTGCTCCTCTTTCCGTGAATGATATTACTTTTTCACCATTTGTCATAAGTTTCGTATTCTGGTAGTACGGATAAAGACCAACCTCTTCAAACAATTCCAGAAGCTGCTTCATCATTTCCCTAAGCCGTTGTATGCCTTTTACGAAGAGCAAAATATCATCTGCAAAACGTAGGTTGCTCAGCCATTTTCCATTTATTTTAATGCCTACTTCTTCCCATCCAAGACGCCAGAACCCAAGGATTCTTTGAAGAATAGGACCTGACTGAATATTCCTTACGTTGCAGAGTAATGAGATTACAAAATTACTACAGCAGAATAAAAGAAAAATATAAACAAAAAATCACTGAGGATTGATATTTAAATTTCCATGTTTGAATTGTGCCGCAATATGTATACTAAATAATTATTGGGAGAAAGAATTTATCGGCATAATAACGTAAACAATAAAAATGAAGAATAATAATACAGCAACATGTATACAAAAATAAGCATGTCTTTGATTTTAAAAATACAATAGTTTTACAGGAAAATAATACCTTTAAAAAAAAAAAAAAAAAATACTAGAAGCTATCCGTATATCTGAAAGTATCAATTTTACGGTTAATTTCAAATCAGACACAAACAATTCGAATCAGCATTATGGTGAAATTTTTAGCAGAATTTTTTTTTTTAAATTTATTTATTCATATTTACAACTATACATAAATACATCAAGTAAACTTGAGGAAATCATAATGGTACGGTACAAGCATGTAGAGAAACTACCCAATGGTACTCTAAAAACATTTTTGCTATATAAGGTCTCGAGGCCATCTTCTTTTCAGA
Organism: Halyomorpha halys; assembly: GCF_000696795.3. Lineage (NCBI taxonomy): Eukaryota > Metazoa > Arthropoda > Insecta > Hemiptera > Pentatomidae > Halyomorpha > Halyomorpha halys. The sequence goes on along the minus strand of NW_027112919.1, from coordinate 479,760 downwards.
CGCCTCGGAGGATTGTCCGGAATAAAATAGGTAGCAAGATTAGAAACTAATGGGTTTGAGTGTTTAGGGAGTTTGTAATGGAAGGATTGATATCTGGTTCGGGCTAGATCGGTTACAAATGGAACATTAACGTCTTTGTGGATGATTTTATTTGTGACAAAGTAGGGAGCATTTAGGATTTTACGAAGGATGTTGGATTGTAAGGATTGGATACGAGAGGAATTCGAAGGTTTTAAGCAGAATTAAATTATGATAAAAATAATTAAATATGAGAACAATAATATTAAATTTTATGGGTTTTACAACAATAAATTGATGTTTAGCATTTGTGGCAGTGTTATCTGCATAGGTAGCTGTCAATATATTGGTACTTAGTGGAATGTCTTGTGAGTATATTACGTACGGTATTAGTGCAAGTATTGATCTCATCCAACTTACTTATTGATTTTTAAAAAATATATTTCGGTCCAATAAATTCTTATGGAATTAATAAATTTTAATTTTAAAAATACTATACTCGATTTTCATTTCTACTTCAATATTTATAAACGAATACGCCTGTATTCTATCAGCGTATGAAATTGAATACAAACTTTCCTGTGCATCCGATGATTCACAAGGCGTGTTTTGCTTTCTCTACCAAGCTCGTTGGTGACTCAAAAAGTGTTTCCCGGCCATTACTGTCATCTTCGTTCTTCTGTGCAGAATGTGAACTAGACTATTCCCATACTCCATCTATATAATATTCGTAGACTATTTTCTAGAAGGAATGAAAAACTCTAAATGTATTAAAAATATATATAAAATAAAGCTTATAACACATTTGACGATACTATAGAAGGTTAAGTTAGTTTAAGGTTTTTATGTTGGGTGTTTGAAATTACTTGTCTTATTTTATAAGCCCCATATCACAGCCCTCGAAGAATGGTGTCGTAATAGGAGGATTGAGATTCCAACAAATCACCTTTACCCTTCGTCGTAAACCTACCGAATGCCCTTCGATTTCGACTATTACAGCACTTACTAGACAAACGGTCTAAACTTCCAACACATTAAAAAAGACTGATCTACATGACTGTAATAAAGCCAACACTCTAAAAACATTTTTACAACATAAGGTCTCGGGGCAATCTTCTTTTCAGACGCCTCAGAGGATTGTCCGGAATGAAAGAGGAAGCAAGGTAAAAAACTAATGGGTTTGAGTGGTTAGGGAGTTTATATTGGAAGGATTTATATCTGGTTCGTACTTGATCGGTCACAAAGGGGACATTAAGCTCTTAGTGGATGATTTTATTTGTGATAAAGTAAGGAGCATTAAGGATTTTACGAAGGATTTTGGATTGTAAGGATTGAGTTTAGGTTTAGTGGAACCCTAAATCCCAACTCCTTAAGTTCAGATAGGTCTTATTATTGTCATGTAGATCAGTCTTTTGTAATGAATTGGAAGTTCAGACCGTTTGTCTAATAAGTGCTGCAATAGTCGAAATTGACGTACATTGTGTTTTCAGTCTTGTATGAGGATTCCAAATTAATCATTTGTCCAGCTGTAGTCCAAGGGAGTGGATCTGTTCTACATGGGTAAGAGCAACATTATTAAAGTATACTGTATGGCAGTCGGTAGGTTTAAGACGAAGGGTAAATGTGATTTGATGGGGTTTGTTGGAATATTAATAAATCCCATCAAATCACCTTTACCCTTCGTCGTAAACCTACCAACTGCCCTACAGTTTCATTAATAATGTTACTCTTACCCCTGTCGAACAGATCCGCTACCTTGGACTACAGCTGGACAAACGATAAACCTGGAATCCTCACACAAGACTGAAAAGACAGGAAACTGCACGTCGATTTCGACTATTACAGCACTTACTGGACAAACGGTCTAAACTTCCAACACATTACAAAAGACTGATCTACAAGACTGTACAAGAAGGCCAATCTGGACATATGGAGTTGAGCTTTGGGGCTTCACTAAATCTTCGTACTCCTCTCGTATTCAATCCTTACAATCCAAATTCCTTCCTAAAATCCTCAATGCTCCTTTCTTTGTCACAAATAAAATCATACATAAAGATCTCAATGTTCCCTATGTAACCGATCTAGCCCGAACCAGATATCAATCCTTCCATTAAAAACTCCCTAAACACTCAAACCCATTAGTTTCTAACCTTGCTTCCTCTTCCATTCCTGACAATCTTCCGAGGCGGCTGAAAAGATGATAGTCGCGAGACCAGCTAATGTAAAGTGTCATTAGAGTGCTACCAATGGGTAGTTGTTCTACACGCCTGTATCACTCCATTTTAACTAAGATCATATTTACTTAATGTATTATGTACTATACAGTTGTAAATTTCAATAAAGATATTTAAAAAAAAATTATAAGTAATTGAATTTAACATAATAAAATATGAAAGTATTGATTTAAAATATATAAATAGTGAAAACAATTAAACTCTACATAATGATGTATGTGAAAGAAAATTATATGTATGATACAATGGGGAAGAAAGAAATCATAATGTATATTGTAATGGATAAAATATACACTGTAATATAGATGAGTAAAAAATGATTATTTAAAATAAATATGTCCGGAAAAGTGAATGAGGAAGGGATTAGAGGAGTGATATATGGGAGTGGGAAGAAGGAACAAAAAAAGCAGAGAAACTTAACAAAGAAACTGTTTGTTGTCAGACATAGCTTAAAAGAACCTGAGAATAAAGTAATTGTGAAAAATGTCTCCAATTTATATTTTCTTTATATGCAGGCTTATGTGTGATTGAAACAAAAACGCCATATTTTGATCTGGTATCTACGCGGTATATTTTCCAGTGTAGAGCAGAATTACATAATTTAAGTGTAAAACCATGGATGCATTATAGTATCGATAAATGCCCGGTATGTAATTCCAAAGAAAAGGACTTCTTGGGAACCTACCACAATTATTGTGGAATTAAAATAAAATTTTTGGGTAGCGGACCCGCTCTCCACAACAATTACTCAGTTTATTAAAATACTCTGATTGGAGAGCTGTTTGCGACTATGTACGACGGGCTACACTGGAAAGAGCTCAGTTGGTTAACATGTAAGGGATTTAAACCATGCCACTGTTTGTTGCATGTTTGATATTATTTTTTTTGTTTCTTCGACTTACGGATATTTTTCCCATTATCTATGTCTTCTTCCATATTTGTATTTCTTTTTATAAATAAATACATTTCTTTCTTTCTTATAAAGTATAAATTATAGCTATTATAACTACTACTTCGTAGCCTATCATCAAAATTAATTCCTGATAGCTTTTCCTGAAATATGAAAATAAGATGGCCACGAGATGGCTTTATTTTGTCAATAAATATTTCCTTTTGCTGCCATTTTCTTGTCATAAAAATATTGACATCTTATACATTGATTTTTAAATATATAATATTAAATGCATGCCCACTACTTGTATTGTAGAAACTATAATCCTAAATCTTCTATATATACTAGTAGTTTAGTAGTTCCAATTTTTTTAACATAAATTAATTGAGAGCAGCCGTTTTAGGAGAGTGGTGTGGTCAGAACTTGTTGAGTCAATGGCCAATAGAAAAGAACAATAGCCCATTAGTGCACGAAGAATAGGAAAGCTGTTCTCCCGCAAAAACCACGGGGTATTATTGGGCGGGATATCGTTTTTGGCGCCCGGCGGGGTGCTTCGTGTGAACTAGTCAGCGGGGGCTTATAGTTTATATTACTGTGGGCCTAATTGGTCGGAATAAAGTTCATGGGACTACTTCAGTCCCCAATTTTGACATAAAGCCAGTATATAATAATAATTTTCTCAAAAAAATATGGAGTGAGAGCTTAAATAAATTCAATTCCTATTGTGTTTTTATGTGATTAGTCCTTGAGGAAAATTGCATTAAATCTGTTAATAATATCACTAAGTTATGCATTTTGTTCCCGATAATTTCAAGAGGTTAAAATCAGTAAAAAATGTTTTACAGATAATAATATTATATATGTGCCAGAGGTCTATGGTTTAGAACGCTCGACTATCGTGAGGGGTTGTAACCAGCGTTGCAAACAGCGCCCCCACCAGTGCGGTGGCAACAGACAACATTATAGCCACTTGAACAACCTGTAAATATTGTAAATAGTCGTAGATTTAGGCCTAGTTTTTAAGATCATTAACTCCGTTCAACACATAACTTTATTTCAAAGAGGGGCTTTAAAAAAAAAAAATTGAATTCTGGATGCCAGAACGTAAGTGACCGTAGAGACTTGGGAGCAATGGGAACAACCAGGGAGACGGAGTAGAGGAAGACCCCAAACCCGGTGGAAGGACTGCGTGGAGGAGGATATGGCCGGTAGGGAACTTAAGCAGGAAGATTGGTGGCATAGAGAGGTATGGAGGGACGCTCTGCTTAGCCAGGCAACCCATTAAGGAAAAATACCTACAAAAGTAAATAAAGGATATTAACCTTAAAGAAACTGTATAAGTTTTTTTTTTTAAATAGTATTGTAGAGAAATTGTACTTATTTACATTTTTAAAAAATATAATTTTATTTTTGAATCTAAATATCACAAGCCCGAGAATGAAATCTCAAATAGTATCGTATGAGGTATCGTAAATGCTTTTTAAGGTCATAAAATATATTTACAATATGTTATAAATATATTTTATATTATTATATAATGAAATTCTTTTTCATTTCTGCATTCAGTGAAGAACACAAAGAAGTAAATACGTATATATTCCCACTAACTTTTCGGCCAGAATTTCTAGCCTTTATCAAGGCTAAGAACAAAAAAAAAAAAAACCAAGATAAAAATTATTCAATAAAAGGATGTATATAATGACTAGAAAATATCAAACATTATGAATGCCTAGTGTTGGAACACATGTATAGTCTAAGTATTATAAGAAGTTAAAGGCTGTATGAGAGAAGTAATATTAAAATTAAGTAAGAGAAAAGAACACATACTAAAATACATATGAAAATCTAGTAAGTAAATATATATACAGACGAAAATTATTAAAAATAAAGTAATGAAACAAATGGGAAATAAAACGTATAAATAAGTAATTAAATATGTAAGTAAAATATTTAGGGCTAAGGAAATAAATGTGTAATATTTTATTTTACATATAAGATGGAAGTCGTAATTTTACATATTTGCTCATGGAAAATTTTATGTGGCTCTGGCAAGGTGCAAGAGCTAAGACTGAAGAAAAATTCAGTCTATTTTAGAGAAAAAAGTTGTTTGTTGTTTTTGATAAGGTACTAAATTGAAGTACAAATTAAAATGCTGGGATAATACTTGACATTTTTTTCTCTGCTTACATTAGGGGTATTCATGATCTTTGGTTTAACATGTTAAAGCGTGTTAAATGGAAAAACTCATGTTAAATCGAAAAAAATTGCCTTCTTTTACCGTGGTAAAACGAAATAACATTTAACATGGCTGAGAGTCTGTTACTTGGTATGTTAAATCGAGAATGACGTCACACAATAGACCAGTTGAGATCGCCGCCATTTTTGTTGTGACAGCTCAGTTCTTTCGTGTGTTTGTGGTATTCATATCCCTGTTATTAAACCAGAATGGATAATTTTAATGATACATTTGAGAAAAAAATGTAATTTCATTCTACTATTTAAAAATTTGTAAACGCTCGCCAGATAAAAATCTCACTATATGAACCATGTAATTATTCTTAGGGGACATATGTCCCAGAATAAAGTTATTTTTTCATTTCATTTCATAAGCTAAACTTTCTCACTAATTCCACTTTTCACTCACTCTAGGCATGTTGTAATTAATTACTTAAATCAAAACTGAAGTAAACAATAACATGAGGCTCTGGAAGGAAGGTTATAAACATAAAGGCTTATACAACAAGTTGCTGAGAAAATCCGCTAGGGGCTCTTATGCATTTAACGTTTAACATGACTTCAAATAGGGATGCTCACAATCTTATAGTTATAACATTTAACATGGTAAAACATTTAACATTTAACACATCATGAATACCCCTATTATATTGTAAAAAATTGAAATTACAGTTACACAATTTGAGCAACAATTAGTACAATTGTATAAAATGATCAATTGTATAATTTGTTAAATGGAGGGTTGGTCCCCGTCTGACTGGGGGTGATACCCCTCTAGCAGAGTTGGACAACTATGAAACTAATAGCTAAAGTTGTCATGGATACGATATTTATTTATCAATGGTTCATTCATAAATAAGGGTCGTATCCATGGCAATTTTAGCTATAGCTAATTTTTGCCCATCTCTGTCATTAGTGAATTGACTCCATATAGCATTAAGTGATCATGAAAAAAAAATCGAAAACTGCTCTTACCTCCTTTCTTATTCTAAATTGATTTAATAACAGTCAACTCTGTATGCTATCAAAATCAGGAGAGAAAAGACATCCAACATTTTCAGACGGTCTACATTAGGGGTATTCTTGGTGTGTTAAATGTAAAATGTTTTACTATGTTAAATGTTATAAGTATAGGATTGTGAGCAGCCCTATTTAAAGTCATGTTAAATAGTAAATGCATAAGAGATTCTAGTGGATTTTCTGAGTAACTTGTTTAGTAACCTTTCCTTCCAAAACTTCTTATAAATGTTTATTTCTAAGTTTTCACTAAAATAATTTATTACAACATGCCTAAATTGACTGAAAAGTGGAACTTTTGTGTAAAAGTTTGACCACCGAGTGTCTTGTTGATCTTCTAACTTGTGAGGTAGAGAATCAAAATATGCTAATTGACAACTGTCATTACATTATTATTATTGTCATCCATTGCTTTATTAGTTATAAAAACATCCAAAATAATACTAACACACAATTAAAACACAACTGCAAGCAAGTAACCTAACACGACTACAAATAAAATGGTGACGAGCTAACCTGGTCTGATGACGTCATTCTCCATTTAACGGACCTAGTAACAGACTCTCAACCATGTTACATGTTATATCGTTTTAACATGGTACAAGAAAGAAATATTTCTCCATTTAACATGTTAAACTAAAGATCATGAATGTCCCTATTAGGGGCATGTTATATACTCAATGCAGAGGAGCGCCTAGCGGATTTTCTGGTCAACTTGTTTTGTAACCTTATAATCTTTACGAGATAGTAGAGGTATTCATGATCTCTAGTTTAACATGTTAAAGCGTGTTAATTGGAAAAACTCATGTTAAATCGAGAAAAAAATGCCTTCTTTTGCCGTGGTAAAACGAAATAACATGTAACATGGCTGAGAGTCTGTTACTTGGTCTGTTAAATGGAGAATGACGTCACACAATAGACCAGCTCAGCTCGCCACCATTTTTGTTTGATAAATTATTAGATTTATTTTTTATTATTATAGTTGTTTGAGAGTGGTTTAGTTTCTTTTTAAACTACTGTTGAACGTAGGTTCTGTTTGGGGTTTGTTAAAGAACATAAAAGTTGTTATTGAAATGTTTAAATTTAGGAAATAATTTAATAGAAGAAAATATTGGGACAAAGGCAATTAGCCGGCATTAATGAATTTAAGGAAAGAAAAGGAATACAGACAGAATAAGGAATCCTTGAGAATGACCTGAGAGGTCGAAACGTCGGATGTTAAAAAGAATAAAGTTGAGAGATAAGAGATCAAAATTGTTGATAAATTATGTTACTACATGTTATACAACTTATGTTACACTGAAATGTAGCTCTATAGTTTTCTAAATTGTAAATCGCTAGTTTTTAAATAAAATAGCTCCACTTATCATTAAGGTAGAAACATGGGAGGAGTGACATTTTGTAGCTATTTAAATTAACTTATATCTGACATGTAACATGCTATATATGCTTGTTAAAAATTTTTTCAAAGAAATTACTGAAAATAAGTGATTTTATTCTTAAACAATACATAAGGTTTGAAATTGGAGGATAATGGGCTCATTAATACAATAAATACTAAAAAACTGGGTTATAGACATAATAACAACTTTTATTAGATATCATTTTTCTTAGAACATAATAATTTTATTCAAAGATGCACAATGAAATATTGAAAATTAGTTACAACCTAAACTTAAAAACTTTCAATAAAGTTGTCAATTAGCTCATCTTCATTATCTTCCTCACAAGTTTGAAGATCAATAAGACACTCATAAGCTAAACTTTCACACAAATTCCACTTTTCACTCACTCTAGGCATGTTGTAATAAATTGCTCAAATCAAAACTGAAACTTAAATCAAATTCGAAGTAAACAATGAGGCTCTGGAAGGAAAGGTTATAAACATAAAGGCTTATAAAACAAGTTGCTGAGAAAATCCGGTAGGGGCTCTTATGCATTTATCATTTAACATGGCTTTAAATAGGGCTGCTCACAAACCTATACTTACAACATTTAACATGGTAAAACATTTTACATTTAACACAACATCATGAATACCCCTAATAAAATCTCCAACAGCTTGGTCATATTATCTTTCCTCTTAAATAGGGGAAAGCTTAAATTTATCGTATCTTCTTTATATAAAAATAAAATCCAACAATTTTATAAGAGTACTTTAATTTTAAAAAAAAAAAAAAAAAAAAACCTGTACTGCTAGACACTATGACGTGTCAGAAGTTCGATGCTTTGTTTCTTGAACGGCGTTTGTTACTAGCGGGTATTTAGTGAAGAATAAGAACTAAAATAAAATTAATTCTACTTTCTTGAATTTCAAGTGTTCATATTGGCATTTTCTATTACATGAAAGGTTCATATCACTCATTTAAAAAAAAAAAACACTTCATTATTATTGTCCATTACTGTTGTACCATGTACCTTATAATATAAAAATGATGAATTACAATAAAATTAAATTTATAATACCTATCATGAACCAAGGCTAAGCTGTATCGATTTCATTTATCCAACAACGATTGTAATTCCAGAAGGGATTTATCACCCAATAAGGGAGTTATGAAAGATAGACAGTGTGCTTTCTGCCAGGCAAACTATGCGAGGCCTGGGAGAGTGTTATTGTGTACGCTGGAAAAAAATAAATAAAAAATGCAATAAAAGAGAGAAGAATGGTCCTTAGAGGACCAAGGACACTCGGCTTTATGTCCTCTCTCGGCCTCTCTTCAGGATCATCTCATGAAGGGCTATAATATAATTCTACGACCGCCTCTTAATGTTTTTATGGCTCATTTAAAGGCACAATTTTAGCGACGATAACACGCAAACACATATACCTTCAAAAAATAAGTGAAAAAAGAACAGAGGGTATGTCGACCTCACGAGGGTTAGTTACTGTTGAAACAAATTGTATTCTTTATATGTTAGTTTATAAATAATATGCCGATGATAGGAGAAGAAACAAATTTATATAATTTAAATCTAATCCTTCTAGCAATACCTACAACATACCACCTATAGGTACATGAAATACAATAAGTACATAAATAGTTGCTTATAACAAATTTTGATTCATCTTAAAAATATTTTTTGTGCTTTATATTAGTGCCTAATTTTATATTTCTCCATGATTGACTTAATGATTTAATTTAAGAGGGATATTAGTAAACAGTAAAACCACATTTTCTGCAATTTTTATTTCTTAAAGTTTTTATTTTTAGCTTTAATTTCATTTACAATGTTAATATTTTGCATTCTTGGATATATTTATGAAACAATTCTGGAAACATATGGTAAATTATGATGTTTTATAACTCATTAATTAGTTTCTATAAGCACACTTGATAAATGGGATGATATCAAGTTAAATACATATAAAGAACAAAAAAAAAAAAAAATTAGAGGAAAACTAAATTTGTTCTAACAACTTATTTAATTGCAATGGTGCGTTTAAGCACCTATTGGGCATCTCTATAGGCGGTATGTTATCAGTATTCTTATTAGGATAATTTTAAAATAATTTGATAACAAATACATTTACGCAGTGAAGATAATATTTAAATACATAGAGGAGATTTTAAGATAGTTAAATCGAGTAATAATTAAAAAGCGCCTTAAATTAGAAAACGGCTTGATTTCATAATTTGCATTATGAAAAAGAATGAGTCTAATTATCTTCTTGTAGAGATTCTGGTGAAGTTCATAACAACCATATAGACTATAAACAATTATCTCCTACCTCTGTTACCATAAAGATGAACAATTGAACTAAAATTAACAATTTTTCGAAAACCATTTTTTTATATAAACCTATTTTTTTAATATAAACAATTTTTTTTATACAATAACAAATAACAAAGACTTAATTAATTCTAAATTATATAAAATCACATAAAAACTAAAAAGTTAATTTATTTATAATATCCATATAATGTGTGCCTAAAGTTTTTAGGAAGATTCCCCTGAAGATGGGGGATATTCTCGAAACGTTGTTGCTTATATGAAATAAATTATTACTTACTCATTCACCAAATTCAATTTAATTCCAAAAACTCTTCCCATAGAAGATCATTAATTTAAGATTATTTTTTAAATTTTTTTACTACCTTTTTTTTCAACGCTATCTGGATTCTGTTTTTTTCAATTATATATGGTCATATATATATAAACAACTTTATTTGTTTGTTAGTTTTATTTATTAGAGGGATTAATTTTTTATTATTATATATTAATCACAAAAAAATAAAAAAAACCTTATAAACCACATGATCCCAGCTATTTTAAAATGAAATTATATAATAGTAACTAAAGTATTTTATCGTTTTATTATATCTCTAAGGCCGTTTTAAAACATTTTCAGTTATTTAAAATTCTGGTGATTCTAAGCTGTTTATTTTCTTAGGTCATTTTTATTGTGGCTTTTATATCTACAACATATAAATTAAATTTAGTCTTCATAAAAACCACCAAGTGAACTCATCACTTGTTTATTTTTTAATGAGGTGAAGATAGTTAGCCGTTGATATATAAGAGGAGAAGATGGTCGGGGGGTGCGTTCAGCAGAAAAAAACATAAATAAACAAAAGAATTATTTATTTGTGCCGACGTTTTGATCTAATTTTCAGGTCTTCATCAGGGCTATAAAAACAAAAAGGCAACAACCATCATTCAGAGAGAAAAAATAAATAATAGACTAACAAATTCGGAAATATTCATAACAATGAAATCAAAATATAAACTAGTGGATTAATAACTAAAATCTACTACTTTAGATTGATAACATTATTATTTGTATACATATAAATGTGAGTAATAAATAAATGATACAGTTTCTCGTTTATTTTTTAACCATATTACACTTTTAGCAACTAAGTTCACAATGAAACCGCACTACTAAATTTTAGTACACTCTGCTGCATTTTCTATTTAATTTTTTATGGAAATTGTGAACAAAAATAGTTATATAAATATAAGAAGATGGGCAGGGTTGCAGTCAAAAAAAGTTTATAACTATTTTAATGTCCGATGTTTCGCCCCACTTTGCAGTGCTTCATCAGGGTTAAAAAGATACAACAAAAACTGAGAATATTACAGCAATAAGGTAATTTAAGCTAGGATAAATATTATGTAAAAATGAAGTGATAAGAAATTAAATAAATAAATTTGAATAAACAATGATCAATAACAATGTCAAGAATAAAAATTTTTAAAAAATACGTAAAATATCCAGCTAAAAAAGTACAGTAGACGTACATAAAACAAAAACAATACGGGAAAAAAAGGTAGAGATTAAAAAAAGGGAAAAATTAAATTATTTTTTATTCTTATCATTGTTTATTCACGTTTATTTTATATTGATACTATTTTATGTCTTCCTTCCTTTTATTTATATGTAATTTCTTATCACTTTATTTTTACATAATATTTATCCTTGCTTAAATTACCTCATTGTATCTTGTTGTTGTAATATTCTCAGTCCCTGCAAAGTGGGGCGAAACGTCGGACATTAAAATAGTTATAAACTATTTGTTCTTTTTTTTACCACAACCCTGACCATCTTCTGTATTTAAATTTTTACGGTCAACTATATGTACATATAAAAATAGTTATATAGAGGAAGTTTTTGTTATTATAATATAATTTTAAATTTAAAAATTGTGGGCTTAATATACTTCATAAGATTGTATCCTATTTTTATAAAAAGTACAAAGGAGAACTTATGTCCTTAACTAAAACAGGCACCTAGTAGTGGGATAGAAGAAGGAAATAAATATTTTACCTTAGTCTTTATGATAAATATTTAATATAGTTTGAAAAAACTATAAAAATTGTTGCTATTTTTTTTTTCTTCTCTCTTCCCTTTAAATTGTTAAAACAACTTCCCAACTTGCAACTCCTCCTTATCAGCAATGAGACAGGACACAGAAGACTGTTTAGCGAGTGACCATCGGCAGTCCTTGGCAGAAAGGGGGGAAGTAGGCCACCGGGCCAGGAGGGGGCCCTGACCAAACTGCACTTCCATTCCAAGGCTACGTCGGGGAGGACGTCCTCTGACCGTCGGCTTTCTCCGGAGTACCGGTAGTCTATTAGCAAATAATGATAGCTAAAGAGTTAACCAGTCGTAATTATCTTCAGATATCATTATTAGTTGGAGAGAAAACAAAGTAATTTTTTCAACGCATTTCATAATACCTTGTCCATACTGAATCTATATATATAAAAGGAAATAGTCGAATCTTTGTCTACTGTAAACTTTTCGAATTACTGGACCTATTTACGTGCTCTGTTTTTTTCAAAATGTTCCCTGTCGCCATGGAGAGGCTTAAAGCTAACAAAATCCCCCAATGTTCTGGTTGAAAAAAAGTTATAAAAAAAAAAAATTAAAAACTTTTGATGTTTAGTTTAGAAAGTATACGTTTATTTTCAGGGTAATTATATACCAATCGATTTTGTCATTTTTGAAAAAAAATAAATAAATAAATAAAAAAAAACGAAGACCTTAGTTAGGTAAAAAATTTGTTTGTAGTTAGTTCTAAGAAAGTTCGTATCGGAGGGTTTTTCGAGGCGTGAAAAAAAGTAATATAAACTTTATTTCTACATAAAAAAAAAAATTTGCCCTGCTTTGCTATGTCAGTCGGTCTAAATTATTTTAATACTGTGATGTTATTATGGTATTGTGAAGTAATAATATACCAATTGATTTGTTTTTCGATGTAAAATAAAAAAATATATAGTCATAGAGCCATTTTTATCTTTACATTTATCTATAGTTTTAGTTTAAATTTTTATTTAACATGATTAATGAAAAAAGTTGAGTTAAATGGCGAAATATTTCCTTCTTTTAGCACGTTAATACGGTATAGCATATAACATGGTTGAGAGTATAGGGGTATTCATGATGTTGTGTTAAATGTTAAATGTTATAACTATAAGATTGTGAGCAGCCCTATTTAAAGTCATGTTAAACGTTAAATGCATAAGAGCCCCTAGCGGATTTTCTCAGCAACTTGTTGTATAAGCCTTTATGTTTATAACCTTCCTTCCAGACCCTCATGTTATTGTTTACTTCAGTTTTGATTTAAGTAATTAATTACAACATGCCTAGAGTGAGTGAAAAGTGGAATTTGTGTGAAAGTTTAGCTTATGAAATGAAATGAAAAAATAACTTTATTCTGGGACATATGTTCCCTAAGAATAATTACATGGTTCATATAGTGAGATTTTTATCTGGCGAGCGTTTACAAATTTTCAGATAGTAGAATGAAATTACTTGGTTTTTTTTACTGTTTTTTTTTCTCAAATGTATCATTAAAATTATCCATTCTGGTTTAATAACAGGGATATGAATACCACAAACACACGAAAGAACTGAGCTGTCACAACAACAAAAATGGCGGCGATCTCAACTGGTCTATTGTGTGACGTCATTCTCCATTTAACAGACTCTCAGGCATGTTAAATGTTATTTCGTTTTACCACGGTAAAAGAAGGCAATTTTTTTCGATTTAACATGAGTTTTTCCATTTAACACGCTTTAACATGTTAAACCAAAGATCATGAATACCCCTAGCATATAACATGGTTGAGAGTCTGTCAGGTCTGCGAAATGGAGGATGACGTCACGCAACAGACCAGCTGAACACACCATTTTATGTTGTTATTTTGATAGGTTAGTTGTTCGTAGTTTGTGTTGTTTTTGTTTGAAATATTTTAAAAACTTTTATTGATTTGTAATGAGTGCCTTTAGGTAAATATCAACTGTTTAGGGTAAAGGGGAGAATAATTTTCAATATTTAATAAAACAATCGTAAGTAAAGAACGTAGATTGGGAACGATTTAAGCTCAACGGATCCGATCTTAGGTTTGTTCTAACATGAGTAATGACTACTTTCGAATTGGTAGGAGGGAGGTGAGGGTGCATACACTATGGGATTTACCATCCAAAACATACACCATACATGCGCCAACTAGTTTGAACTCGTGTTGGAACAACAGAAATATCTCTGCACGTCTCACATTATTTAGCTGTTAAGTGACCTAAATGGAAGATATGGCGCTGACTTAGTTCTTGTTTGAAATTCGGATCAACTCTTCCTCGAACTTGTCAGGAACTTAGTTCGGCGAGTTGGGAATGGTCCCACGTGTGGCTTGGGAAAAGTTCTTTTTACAACTTTGGGCCAAGTTTCTTCGGATCGCTACAGCTTGTTGTTCTTCTTCCTTTAGGGATTTTCTCCTTTCTTGGCTTTCTTCTTGTGCAATCTTGTCGTTCCTTCTTTATGCGGGCAGCCATTTTTTCCACGAGTGATCTCACATGATAAACAAAGCATTGCTTCTAGTACACCCTCCCAGAAATCAGGGGGGAAATGCCTCCGATCATATGTTCTATAGTTTTTAAATATAACCTACATTGTAAACGTTCTTATTAAGTTTGTATTTTGTTTAATGACGTATTTTGTTCATTAATAAGTCTTTTTTTTCTGATATATAATATAATTTCTTGAGACTTATATTTATTTATTAAATAAATCAAATGGTATCCTTGTTTAGTCTCAACACTCTTGAGAGCAGCACTAATGCTGCATTCAGCTAAAAACGAACACAATTTTGATTTTGTTTTTTTGAATTGATAGATTTATTTATTGATAGATATTACAATCTGCCACACAGTTCTCGGCAATAGGTAATAGTGATGAATGATCTCATACATACTAAAATAAAAAAAAACAATAAATAAAAGAAAAAAGAAAAAAAAAAAGAAGAAAGAAAAAAAAAACAATATGTTCAAAAGAAAAATACTTGAGTCAATTTATATATCAGAGAACATCATTATACAGTTAATTTTAAAACAGATACAAGGAATTTAAACCTAATAAATTTATGAAAAATATGTGAAAAATTTTGTTACTATTTACAGTTAATTTTAATAATGGAATAAATACAAATTGAGACCAAAATGCGATTTAAATTAAATTAACAACAAGCCTAACCTGAATGTATGGAAGGTTATAAATAGTTTGCTTATATAATAGTGATAGTGTAGATAAATCGAAAATTAAAAGTTTTATAAATTTATGAAGTTTTGAAAAAATAGGGAACTAGATATAAGCTTATTAATAATTAATATGATTCTCTATTAATTGACTTTTTTTATGAGGTGATTTTGACTTATAATTAATGACCTGTGTGAGAATAGCCTGCAAAACATTTTTAAATTTTTTGATGTGAGGTGAGAATTTATATTTGAAGGTATGTTATATAATTAGTAATAATGTTGTTATAATTGTTACACAGTGTAATAAGCTGTTAAATGTTTAGATTGTCTTTTTGAATGGTCGAATTGGCCGAAACGTTGTAATAAAGAGTGTTGAGACTAAACAACATTTGATTTATTTAATAAATTAGTAGATTCTATTTTTTGTATTTAAAAAAAATAGAATTATATAATTCGTTTTTTTTTCAGTAAATTCGTGTTTAAGGGTTTTTGGAGGTGCTAAAACGAATATGAACTTTGTTTCATTCCTAAAAAATCGTTTACCACACCTTGACAGGTCAGTCAACATGATGGATAAATAAATTGGATAAAATCTCAAAATTGAAATTTTGATCTCATAAGATTAAAATAAATTGGACTAGTATTAACAATTCTATATTCTAAAAAAAAGTTACCTGTCACCTTTTATGTTACTATAGTAATTAATTAATTAATAGTCAATTAATGTATATATACATTCTCAAATATAGCAATTTCGAAGTATTGTAAATGTGATACAGGATACTATATGTACAATATATAGTTTACATTTAAACATGTTATTATACATTGAAATGAAAATATATATATATAAATCAAACAAGAATAGGTAAGAGGGACTTTGACTGAAATATATATATATATTATCCCTTCAAGGGTAGAAAAAATGAAATAACACTCAAATTTTTACAACTGTATACTGGCTCTAATCGATATTACTAACTGGAAGGTTATCGCGATAATAGAAGAATGAGGAATGAGCATGACGGGAGGAGAAGATTAATTGCCTTCATCATTTCTGTCCTCATTCATTTGCTCACTCCGCTTCGTCTCAATCTTCTTGGATATTTCTCTTCAATTCGTTTCGTAACATATCGATCTTTGCTTCTGCATTTGTAGCTTTATTCAATTACTAATCGATAGTACGTCTATCCTGCGGTAAAAGTAGCAAGTCATAAAATGGCCGAGTTTTTTCAAAATGTAGGATGTGTTACAATCAAACGTGGTTCCTTCGTCACAAGGAAAGGTTACGCAAGTGGGATCACCTACTTCAATGAAACCTTAATTAAAAAAATTAAACCTTTTTTACTAGTAAACCTGTAATACAAGGTCAAAAAGTATGAGACACGTTTCCGATTTTTTTATAGAATAAGAAAAAAAATATATTAATCGTTTTAAATGAGTTTAAGTATGTAAAACTACAAACACACATAACATCCATTGAAGAACGGTGTGTAAACTGGAGAATCAAAATACAGTATTCTTTCTTAATACTCCACTAACGCCTGTCGAACGGATTCGATACTAGGAGTTAGAAGACTTACTTGTAATCCACATACTAGACTGAAACGACAAGAATCTGCTCGTAGATTTCGATTGCTACAACACCTACTTGACAAATGCTCTAAACTTCCCATTCGCTACAAAACATTATTATACACTATGATAATCAGACCAATTTGGACATATGGAATTGAGCTCTGGGGCTCTACCAAACCATCAAATTCCTCCTGGATCCAATCGTTACAATCCAAAATCCTACATAAAATCCTTGATGCTCCTTATTACGTTATAAATAAACTCATCCACATAGACCTTAACATCCCATTCGTTGCATATTTTGCCCAAAACAGATATGCGTCTTTTCATTCCAAACTCCTTACCCACCTAACCCATTAATTCTTAATCTTTCATCCTTAACAATCCCTAATAATCCTCCGAGGCGTCTAAAAGAAGATGGCCATGGGACCTTCTAATTTAAATTAATGCTTGAAGTACCACTAACGGGTGTTGCCTTCCCAAGATTTTCATGTGTAAATAAAACATTCCACATATTTACTTATTGTATTAATTATTTATACAGTTGTAAATTACATTGAATAAATAAATAAAAAACTTTTTATAATTTTGCGTAAAAATTACAAAAACCAAAAGTCGCTTCCCAAAAAGAAATTTCATGAAATACAAAAAATATTTTATCTGGCCTACTATGTGAGTCGGTCTGAATTGTTTCAATAGTCTACCCGTATCACACTAGTTTCTGCCAACTGTCGTTGCAGAGTTGGCCAGGTTCAATATATTTTTATTTTATGAAAAATCATATTTAAGAGTATTTGATGATGCTCAAAACGAATCTGAATTACTTAAGTAAATTAAGAATTGAAACTATGTTTATATTCAACCCCCTTCCCGCCATAATACATATGACAAAAAACCGAAGGATTTTAGAAGCAATTCACATATCTAAAAATATCAACAATACGGTTAACTATTAAGCAGATTCAAACAACTTTAATACTCATTAGCCAGGTGTAATAAATAAGATGTTAATATAAAAAAAATAATCAGCAAAACATTTTAAAATTAAATTAATAAATTTAAAACGATAATTTCAAATTAAATAGCAAAATTTAACAAATATTGAAATATCAGTAAGAAGATAAAAAACCAGCACACAGGCATATTGATGTGACCAAAGAGATAATGTCTAATATATTTTACTATTGATTTTTGCTAAAGAGACAGTTGATTGTATCAGTTGTAAACGATATTCTTTAAATAATGTTATGTTGTAAACATTAATGTATGTTTAAATTGTATACATATAATTATAGATAAAATTTTTTGATAATGTTAAATTGATAGTTATAATTAATATTACATGAATATGGGGTAAGCCCGAAACGTATTACAACAAATGTAATAGTGATAATATTCTAAATGAAAGTTTTATTCACCTCAATATCGTAATAAACAATTGATACTATTCACAATATGTTTTTTATATTCTACATTCGAAAACAAATCGATTCTCGTATATTATTTTCTCACTATGACATAACAGCACATTAAAATAATATATATATACATAAATAATCGACCGTTTAATTTCAAATATGAAGAAGATTGTCAAGGTTGCGGTAAACAAAAAACAAAAATAGTTAAAACTATTTATTTTCTGACGTTTCGCCCCAATTTATAGAGCTTCATAATGGATGTTCAATCTGATTGCTTGGGGGATTATCAACTTGAACATTCCTGATGAAGCTACAAAGTTGGACGAAACGTCGGAAAAATAAATAGATTTTAACTATTTTTGTTCTTTTTGACCACAACCGTAACCATCTTCATCTTTAAAATAATTTAAACCAATAAAACAAAGTGCGAACTTTTTTTTTATGGATAAATAAAGCTGATAATTGCTTTTTCGAATTCTCATAATAATAAAAACATACAAAAATTGCAATAACCCTGCACCGCTAATTATAACGAAACGTAATAAGGGTTTTTGAACCTCTCAACTGCACGAAATGATACAAATCTCTAAGATTGTTCATTGAGACCCCGCATGGTAGCTATTACCATAGAAGACTAGTCCTGATTGACCAGCGACTTCTTGCGACTTGGAGGACTGCCAACCCGTTGATAGATATCCTGGATTAGCATCCTGGAGGAAGACAATAGGTAATAGGGCCATTGTTGCCTGAGTGATGCCAACTACAATTCCATTGTCAGTTTTTCCTCTCGGGTTAGTCCGGTCACTGTTTTGTCCTGTCGGTTTGCTCTATCCTTTCTCCAACATCTTCCATTTTAACTATTCATTTTTCCTCTATTTTCTTCATACTTTTGTCTTTTATTTCTTTTTTGTGTTTCTTTAGAATCTTTTAACTTCGTCGAAGGTCGACAATTCTCTTTTATCAGCTATGTACATGCATAATTTAGTGTTCTATACATTATTCAGAAACTTAGACACACTAGTCTAGTGTTAGTCCCCAACTCTCGACATCTGTGTAGCACCTGTGTTGGGATCTGGTCGAGAAAGGTGCGAAAAAACAAAACAGAAAGACTATTTATTAGTAACCAACGTTTCGTCCGACGTTATTTTAAATAATACGTTATTTTTAAAATCCTTATCAGTCAAGATAAATACCAATTAAAGTGTATAGAAAAGATTGAAAGTTCCATTAATCGATTATTATAAATTCTATTTGGTAGCGGATATATATAACAGTCCGAGCAGTACAACCAAGAAAAAAACCTAAAATTTGCAAAACCGTTCTGTAAAACCCAAAGTGTTTAAAACTGTAAATGAATTACCGAAATCTTTCAAAAATCTTTTTTTTTAAAAATTATTTGTTTAATGTAATTTACAATTGTACAAAATAATACAATAGGTAAATATGTTGTATGTTTCATAAACTTGAAAATCTTGGGAAGGAGCCACCCATTGGTAGTACTTCAAACATTAATTTAAATTAGAAGGTCCCGTGGCCATCTTCTTTTCAGACGCCTCGGAGGATTATCAGGAATTGTTAAGGATGATAGATTAAGAATTAATGGGTTAGGATGGTTAAGGAGTTTTGAATAAAAACACGCATATCTGTTTTGGATCAAATCTGCAACGAATGGGATGTTAAGGTCTTTATGAATGAGTTTATTTGTGACGTATTAAGGAGCATCAAGGATTTTACGTAGGATTTTGGATTGTAACGATTGGATGCGGGAAGAATTTGATGGTTTGGTGGAG
>NW_027112919.1:452165-459241 GCF_000696795.3 Halyomorpha halys | reverse complement strand
TCCAGTTTTTACACCATTCTTCAATAGATGTTATGTGTGCCTGTAGTGTTTGTGATGCATTAGTTGGGTTGTTGTTTACAGAAAGTATACATGTGTCATCAGCGTATATTGTTAGCACTGTGTTAGGGTGGGTTGGGATGTCAGCTGTATAAACCGTACTGTAAAGAATGGCGCCTAAGATACTACCTTGGGGAACACCGGCGGATTGAGAAAAGAGAGATGAGTAGGCTAGGTTATGATTTACTTTAAAGGTTCTATCAGTGAAGTAGGAGCGGATTATAATGAAATATGTTGGGGGTAGGAATTGACAAAGTTTATAGAGCAGATCTGGATGCCAGACTCGTTTCAAAATTCAACTTTATTATTTAAAATACTCGCAACTAAGAAGTTTTTTTTTCTTTAATAATTCATTTGTTGTTATTTACATATATACACATCAAGTAAATATGCTGTAAGTGATGTTATGACATGATACAAACACGTGGAGAATCTCCCAATTGATAGAACTCCAATAACATTTCTAAAGGAGGCCATCTTCTTTTCAGACGCCTAGGAGGATTGTTAGGTAGTCAAGGAGAAGCAGGGTTAGAAACGAGTTGGTTTGGATGGTAGGGAAGTTTAGCATGGAAGGATTGGTATCTAGTTCTGGCCAAATCGGTAACATATGGAGCATTGAGGTCCTGATGGATGTATTGATTTGTGACAAAGTAAGGAGCATTGAGGATTTTGGACTGTAAGGATTGGATTCTAGAGGATTTCGATGGTTTAGCGGAGCCCCATAGCTGAACTCTTTATGTTCAGACTAAGAAATTAAAATGAAGTCTGAGTAGCAATCCGAGTTAAATTTGAATATTCATTTAGTTTTAATTTAAATTTCATTCTTAATATTGGATACTTTTAATCTTTTAGTTGTAATTAATGACTTCTATAAACCTACCACAACTTTGGACTACTCATTTTTATTATAATTCCTTATAAAATATTGGCTTCATTAGGGCTTAGTGAATGCTGATAAACCCTGATGAAGCCCTGTATGATGGGGCGAAACGTTGGCTCATATGAAATAGTTTATTTATTATTTACGATTTTTTATTTTATTTATTTTTTTACCGCTACCGGATCATTTCCCTTTTATATATCACACACAGCCAACGATCTTCCAGTATTTTTTAAGTTACTTTTTTATCTCAATAATTTTGTTTATTTTATTATCTATATGGTTGTTGTTGTTGATACCGACAGACAGATGTTACCATCAGGTCACATCATACATCTCCGAATGATATATTCTACGAATGACTATTTCGTAACAGTATCTTTTCCTTTCTCTTTTAAAAACAATTTTCACATTCATGCGGTCTCGGATCTGGGTCAGTGATGCGCAAGACTGGAACACGAGCCGTGCCGAAGCGAGCACTATGATTTCATAGAGTTTCGTATCCCAAAGGTCACTCGATGGCCAGCACCTGAAGGAGTCGGGTCAAGGTGAGGAGGATGCTTCGTGAGGAAGGGAACTCTGGGCGCAAGGTCTCGGGGAAGATGTGGGACACAGATGTAGCAGGATGGGTGGATAACCGTGTAATATGTATATGTATAATAATATCTACATGTTCTCATGTTTGCCTTAGAATATAATCTTTAAGGATAAAAGTGAAAGTTATCATACAAGGTTGATGTTTTAAATATTTTTCCTCAAAACAGTTGATAAAAAAAAAATTGTTATTAATATATTTTATATTGAGTTTTGATTGAATGTAGGTAATATTTTATTAAAAAATTATTATTGTCATTGGCAACTGTATTTCCACAAAAATACATCTTGTAAATTCGATGTAAGATCATAATGGCACGATACAAGCGTTTAGAGAATCTACTCATTCTATTAGAAGGTCTCCGAGCCATTTTCTTATCGAGTGCCTTGGAGGATTTTCAGAAATCGAAGAGGAAGCTAGGTTAAAAACTAGTGGGTTAGGGCGGTTAGAGAGTTTATAATAGAAGGAGTGATATCTGGTTTGGTTACATATGGAACATTGAGGTCTTTATGTATGATTTTATTTGTGACAAAGTAAGGAGCATTGAGGATTTTACGAAGGTTTTTGGATCGTAAGGATTGGATACGAGAGGAATTCGAAGGTTTATAGCCTTGTAGATCAGTCTTTTGTAATGGATTGGAAGAGTATACCATAGATATATTTATTAGTTTATATTACAACGTAGACATTGAGTCGGTCCCAATTGGTCTTAGTAAATCAGTATATAAATATTAAAAAGTGAATATTTTTATTTTAAATTTATTTATTGCTATTTACAACTGTACATTATAATACATTTAGTAAATTTGATCTCAGTTAAATTGGAGTGTTACAGGCGTGTAGAAAAACTACCCATTGGTAGCACTCTAATTTTACGTTTTACATTAGCAGGCTTGTGGCCATCTTCTTTTCTGGCTCCGAGGCGGATTATCAGGAATGGAAGAGGAAGGAAGGTTAGAAACTAGTGGGTTTGGGTGGTTAGAGAGTTTATAATGAAAGGAGTGATATCTGGTTCGGGCTAGATCGGTTACATAAGGAACATTAAGGTCTTAATGTATGATTTTATTTGTGACAAAGTAAGGAGCATTGAGGATTTTAAGATGGATTTTAGATTGTAAGGATTGGATACGAGAGGAATTCGAAGGTATAGTGGAGCCCCAAAGCTCAACTCCATATGTCCAGATTGGCCTTATTACAGTCATATAGATCAGTAATATGTAATTAGTTGGAAGTTTAGCTTGTCTAGTAAGCAGATCTGTTCGACAGTTCACCCCTGTAGTATTATTAAATGAAACTGTAGGGCAGTCGGTAGGTTTACGATGAAGGGTAAAGGTGATTTGATTTTAATCTTCCAATTAAGACACCATTCTTCGAGGGTTGCGACATGGGATTGTAGAGTTCGGGATGCAATCAAAGGGTTATTATTAACTGCGAGTACACATGTGGTATACGTAGTGAGGATTGTGTTAGGATTGGTTGGATGTCTGCTGTATAGAAAGTGTAAAAAGTTAATATTAAAATATATTTTTCCATTATAATTTTTATTGATTTAATATCTTATATAGTTCAAATTTAGAGTGCACAAATAATAACAATAAAAGATAAATTGTTTATTTTCCAACAATAATTATAAATAAATGAATATATCTGTTAAAGAAATTGACTATATGTAATAAAAATGTTTAATCTGTTAAAAAAATGTTTGTAGCTAATATTGCGTTGTTTTACAAATCAAAGTTTTGTTTTTATTATTCGTAATGGCAACATATAAAAATATAACGCATGAGAAAGCAAAATATGGTGTTTAGTTTAACTGGTCAAGGCTTTTAGCCAATTTATTAATTTGTTTACTTTTAAATATATAAATATACTGCTCTCCATTAATTTTTTCTTCCTATTTTTTTTTTATTCCTCCTTCTCCTTTCTGCTTCTTGAGCTAGATAATATTTTAATTACTAGTTCAAAATTGCCAGTGTTAGAAACATATATATAAACTATAGAAACAGCATATAAACTAAAATAATACATTATTTATAATCTTAA
The DNA here is from genome assembly GCF_000696795.3 of Halyomorpha halys. Lineage (NCBI taxonomy): Eukaryota > Metazoa > Arthropoda > Insecta > Hemiptera > Pentatomidae > Halyomorpha > Halyomorpha halys. The sequence continues at coordinate 455,666 of NW_027112919.1, read as the reverse complement.
TACTTTTTTGAGACTGGTTAATATTTTTTAAATAAATACAATTTTATCCATTTCAGTCTCAAAACAGTTTTATTCCATTTATAAGTCCGACGTTTCGGCCAATTCTGGCATCCTCAAGGACAATCTTAATTCAATTTTAGAACCAACACATTTAAAAACTACTATTCTGCCCTGGTCATTTCTATCAGTCCTCAATTACCCTAGTTAGTCAAATTTTCCACATTAAATTAAAAATTAAAATTATTTATCACAGTCAAAAGTAAAATTTATCACAACCTTAGCCTGTATAAGTAGCATTTTAAATGTTTTGGTTCTAAAATTTTATTAAGATTGGCCGAAACGTCGGACTTATAAATGGAATAAAAATGTTTCGAGACTAAGGATAAAATTTTATTTATTTAAATAAAATAATATAGTTTTTTAAATTTAAATTTCTTTAGTTGAGCTTCGGGGCTCCAGTAAAACCTCGAATTCCTCTCGTATTCAATCCTTACAATGCATAATCCTTAGTTAAATCCTCATACTCCTTTCTTTGTCACTAATAAAATCATACATAAAGACCTTAATGTTCCCTATGTAACCGATCTAGCCCGAACCAGATATTATTCCATCCACTATAAACTTCATAACCTCCCAAATCCCCTAGTTTCTAACTTATCATCCACTTCCATTCCTGACCATCCTTCGAGTGCCTGAAAAGAAGATGATCACGAGACCTGCTAATGTAAAACGTCATTGGGCCTGTATTACTTCATTATTACTGCGATAAAATTTACAGTATGTATTATAATGTACAGTTGTAAATTTCAAAAAATATATTAAAAATTTCTTTAGACGTATATAGCTGCTTCACTGTTATAGTGGCACAGCTGACGGAAAACATTTTTTTTTTATTTGTGTACTTATAATATCCGGTATGTTCATTGATTGTCATCGAAGTTTGTAATTAGTGTATAGAAAGTAAACATATTCCCCGACTGTTTGAATTTAAATTGTCGATATCGGATTGCTACTTTTGTATTAAGATAGGTCCTCAGTTATTAGATCAAGGTTGAATTGAATAAATCCCTTACATTAACAAGCCCGTTTTAGGTGTTTTTGGCCTGTTGTAATGATAGAAGAGAAACTCGAGTATAGAAAGAGCAGATCTCCATTTTGGACTTTAGGTTAATGTATTCCAGACAGTTTGGCCAAGGGTTGACTAATGCTCTTTCACTATGCACGGGTCGTTCTATGCAAATGTACCGCTTCTTATGTACCGTTGTCTGTCTGTCGGTGTGGGACAAAGAACAGACAAAAAAATTTCCTAAAAACGGGCGCCAAAATTCCCCCCTAAAAAAAAAATCATGTGACATGTTACGTAACCGCAACGCTAATTGGGATCATCTTACTCACTCTCTCCAGAAAAAAAAAATACAAAAACACCAAAACACTTTTGTTCCCCAAGTATTGAGTTACGGAAGAGGTCTCTTTTGTATTAATTAAATAATTATGCACTGTCAGTAAAATAGTTGTTATAGAAAATCTATTTTATAATTCGTATTTGTCATTGTAAAATTATTATACTTGTTTAAAATTTAGTTAATCTAATAAATAAACTATTTATTGTAAGAAAACGTTTCTCCTTACTTTGCAGGGCTTTATCAGGGCTAAAAAAGCAACAAACAACTTAAATTATGCAACAAATTAAGAGAATAGATAAGACGAAATAAAATTAAATTAAATTATGGGTAAAAAAATGATTTTAAGCATGTGAAAAGGTTTTTAAAATTACCATGTAAGAAGATGGTGAGGGTTGCGGTCAAAAAAAGAAGAACAAATAGTTTAAAACTATTTTAATGTCCGACGTTTTGCCCCACTATGCAGGGCTTCATCAGGGCTAAAAAGATACAAAAAAAACTGAGAATATTACAACAATAAGGTAATTTAAGCTAGGATACATAACCCGACTCAGGATCGGACATACAAGATTGACACACAAGCCCCTGCTTGAAAGAAATCTTTCACCGACATGTTATAGTTGTAAATGCACCCTGAAGATGGAGTTCCATATCCTGGAACACTGTTCGCGTTTGGAATCATCGAGAACGTCTCTTGGCCTCCGGGGACAACGTCAAGCCTTACTGCCAGAAAATTGGAATAATTTGTTTAAGTTCCTAAAGGAGAACAACCTGTACCAAGAAATGTAACAACGAAATCCAGAATACGGTGCATCTAACTCTGTAGTTGTATACGGCACCTAAAAATTAAGCAAATAAATAAGCTAGGATAAATATTATGTAAAACATAATATTTTTACATATTAGTTATATATTTATATATTAGTTTTATACATATTAGTTATTTTAGTTTTTTACATAATATTTATTCTAGCTTAAATTACCTTATTGTAGTAATATTCTCAGGTTTTTTTTTATATCATTTTAGCTCTAATGAAGCCCTGCAAAGTAGGGCGAAACGTCGGACATGAAAATAGTTGTATACTATTATTATACTATTGTATACTATTCTTTTTTTGACCGCAACCCTGACCATCCTCTTATATTTCAATTATTTTTATATATCGTGTCTCACCTATCTCCATTATCTTGTAGCAGCGTTTAATAGTATTATTTTTTTACTTATCTTTCTTTTTGTATGGAAGTAAAATAAATAAACAAAAATAATTGAACGTTAGGAAATGGATTTATAAACTGATGGACTAATTGGCCATTTGTGACGAAACTAGGAAACAGCGACGATTTCCCAGAAACCTTGGCCTCGAACTTAAAGTTGCTCAAGACGGCTTTCGCCCGTGGAACAATTTATGCATCCGTCAAGTTCGATTCCGTTATCGAGATTGACAATAAATTTTGAACGAGTCCTTTCTCCACGGCTTGGATTCTGTCGCCGCCAATGGCCGGCTGTTTACGAGGTGTTGTAACTCCGAGGAATTTTATCTTTAAACAGACGATAACATTGTCACCAAGGTAGTTGTCTCTTATCACTTCCAACTGTATCAACGTGAGAATGAGAAAAGTATTCATTCGTTTATAAAAACAAATGTCAATTATCGCCTTTCTATTGCACTCAGAGGATTAAGCTGGCTCAGGAAACCTAAAGTTTTCCACGATACTTGCAAAAAAGCTTCGCCTTTAGGCACTGCTTTACTCTACTGAAATTGTTTTTTATCTCATGTTTTAATTTGAAATTTGTTGAATTCTTAATAAAATTCTAACTGTAACATTTACTTGCTCAGCCTCTACTGACTCATTACTAGTGATGCGGCGAGAGGGATGCGCTGGGATCTTTTGCGCTCTGCTCTACCCCTCACACGTGGGGGATAGAGTGGGCTCAGCGATCCTCAGGTAGATTGTGTAAATATTCTATATATTATTTTATCATTATGTTATTTTATTTATTTATTTTTCATACAGATAGTTTGATTATGTTTATCTTGTCTATTCTTTTGTTTGTATATATTTTAAGAGAGTTTTTTTTATTATTATTTTTTTATATATT
>NW_027112919.1:450538-452075 GCF_000696795.3 Halyomorpha halys | reverse complement strand
TCTATCTTTTCAAAAAAAAAAAAAAAAAAACTGTAACAAGTCCTGGTAGTACAAAAAGGACTAGAAAAAAAATTTCCGGAAAAAACTATTTATTGGGAACCAACGTTTCGAACCACTTTGTAGGGCTTCATCACGGCTGAATCCTGGAAGATGTAAATTAGACATGTCTCATTCCACTTTACCTCTAGGATCCAGCCCTGATGAAGACATGCATAGTGGTGCCAAACGTTGGGCTACTTATGTAATTTTTTTTACTATTTTTTATACATTTTTTTATTTTCCTTATTTCCATTAATGATTTTTTTTTTTAAATTTATTATTATACTGTTTTATCAGGCTTAATTTTATAATTGCCTTTAACGTTCTTTTTAAAGACTACTACTTTCTAATGAATAAAACTCGAGTACTCTATGTTAAATGGTTTTGGGCATAATTGCTTGCTAGTTTTACAAATCACTGTGAGACTGATGATAGCTGGATCGGCCGAAACGTTGGACACATAATATGTTTTAATAAAGAAGGTTGAGACTATTTGGATAATTTTTGTTGTTACTAATAATTTCATGATATGATTTAAAATAAGTTTCTTGTGCAAAAAAAATAAAACTATCTAAAGAAACATGGAAATATCCAAATGAGATGATTCTGATGAACTTGATTCCGCTGATGTGTAAAATAAGTGAACCCTATTTCGTACTCGACCCTTCACCACATTTTTTTTATAGCTCAAGGATTCATGCTATATAAACTAAATATATAGATGGCAGGAGCGGTGAATGGGAAATAGTCTCTTAGTATCTTGGCAGTTCTTCGAAATTTATATTAGATGTGCGTCATAGTGCATTATCACGCGAAAATTAAATGATTAAACGAAGTATTGCGTAATTTCAAGAAGAAGATTTCAAGGAACGTATGGAGATTTATTTTTTTTTTTTGTCAACACGAGAGGAATTAAAACGATAGTCATGTAATAGAGTCATACAACCCAGGAACTAAAAATATAAAAAATAACGATTGATGGATTAATTTTTATTAATATTCTTGTTTGAGAGTGGTTTAGTTTATTTAAAAACAAATTTGATCCTTTTTTTCTCAATTTTATTCTTTACTAACCTTCCAACGTGTTTCGACCGTCAGGTCATTCTCGAGGATACCTTCATTTTGATGTCATATTCTTTTTTAAAATCTTAAAATGCAGGCCCATAACTTTTTATATATAATTCCTTCTTAAATTTAAAACTTTTACAATTCACTTCTCTTCTTTCTTTCATTTACTTTTGCAACCTTAAAACAGAACCTTTAAGAAGAGGTTAAGGTTGCAAATGTAAATGAAAGAAAGAAGAGAGGTGGATTGTAAAAGTTTTAAATTTAACAAGGAACTATATAGAAAAAGTTATGGGCCTGCATTTTAAGATTTTAAAAAAGAATATGACATCAAAATGTAGGTATCCTCGAGAATAACCTGAGGGTCGAAACGTTGGAAGGTTTGTAAAGAATAAAGATGAGAAAAAAAGGATCAAATTTGTTTTTAAATAAA
>NW_027112919.1:443147-449236 GCF_000696795.3 Halyomorpha halys | reverse complement strand
CCCACAACCGTGTGGCAGATTGTAATATCTATCAATAAATAAATCTATCAATCAAAAAATCAGGTTACTTGCTCGTAGTTTGTGTTTTGATTGTGTTAGTATTGTTTTGGATGTTTGTATATCTAATAAAGCAAATAATGACAATAATAATAATGTAATAATAGTTGATAATTAGCTCATCTTGTTCTCTTCCTCACCAGTTAGAAGAACAACAAGGCATTCAGTGGACTAACTTTTACACAACTTCAATTTTTCACTCACTTTCGGCATGCTGTAATAAATTTCTTTAATTAAAAGTTAGAAGTAAGCAATAACAAGAAGTTTTGGAAAGAAAGGTTATAAAACGAGCTGCTCAGAAAATCCGCTCGGGGCTCTTACACATTTAAATAGGGCTGCTCACAATCCTATATTTATAACATTTAACATGGTGAAACGTTTTACATTTAACACAACATCAAGAATACCCCTATTAAGTTTTTTGATTCAAGAGACCTCAAAACATGTTTTCGATGAATTCGAAATTATGCACGACCTCGATATTTTTCCTGACTATATATTCAATATATAGGTAAGTGAAAGTAATAATAAGCGAGAGCCTTCTCTTAATGTCCCGCCCTCGAAATCCCATAATAAGAGAGAAGCTTATTTTATTTTTAAAATATTGTCTAATAGAGAGTAGAGCAGTTTTAAAAAAATTTGTAACGAACCATGTTCTGAAATTAGCTAAAAATACCAATCGGCGTGGATTCCTATATGTTGTGTTATGTATATCTAAAAGTGAAGACTGAAGATGTTTGGTTATAATTGAGGACTGAAACACCTCTCATAACGATAGTTCCGATTCTCGCGTATGATAACATAATTTAGCTATTATTTTCTTATTAAAAGGTAATGTTGCTGTTACCTGTGGCTAACCATGGCAGTGAGGTAATTGCCCCAGATGGGGCAAACAATGGCTTCCATTGTCGGTGAGCACCAGGCGTGGTTTCCTATCGTCATGGGAACTGCTGGCTCAGGTACCGAAGGGCAGAGTACGCAAATCCTAACGTACCTCACGGGGGTCTTTGCCCTTGTCGCATTTCGCACATGTCTTCTGCCGGTAGGGTGCATGCACCTGTGTAAGTACTGCGCAGGTAGTAGAAGGTACTGCATATGAAATTTAAAGTACAGAAAATGTGTATCTAAGTTAATAGGGTGGATTTGATTTTAGACTATTTTCCCCATCCCATACAAAGCCTGTTATAATTGACCTGATGAGAGCAAAACTAGTTTATCATTTTGTTTAAAAAAAAAAACGTTACAATCTGTAGCATAACAACCCATAAAGGGTCAGGGGTTCAGTACTTTATAAGGAAGTACTGTTACTAGACCAACGGTTGTACAAGGAGGTGATTTAGTCAGAATCGAGCTGAATGCCAGATTTTTACCCAATTATGGGTACCCAATTTATGAGGCTGGGTGGACCCCAGGAATTCTCCAGAACCCACAAGGTTGACTCAAGGACAGTTTAACAAAACAATTTTCGGCCAAGATTACAAAATATAAACAAAAATTCTGAATAGTCAATTAAAGGGCTATAGAACAAAAGAGATAACAACAACATTTAGATAAACATAAAATTGAAAAGGAATAGTATACAAACAAATTTAGAATTATACAAAATATTTAATTGAATCATAAATGATAAAAAATTGATAACTGATAATTGAATAGTAAAAAAAATTAAATTGATTGATAACCGTGGAATTAGATGATAGTAATTTATTATTGAAAATAAAAAATAATAACAATTTTTTTATAATTTTTTGAGGTTTATTACTTCCATCATTTTCAATAAATTATTATTTATTTATTCATTAACATTGGACAACGTTTCGGGACCACTGTCCCATATTCATGCACTATAAAAACCTAATGATTTCATATGGGAAATCATGAGGTTTTTATAGTGCATGAATATGGGACAGTGGTCCCGAAACGTTGTACAATGTTAATGAATAAATAAATAATAATTTATTGAAAATGATGGAAGTAATAAACCTCAAAAAATTATAAAAAATTGACTCACCAGACTTCCTAGAGAGATAATCCAGATTAAAATAATAACAAAAATAGCGATAACTTCAACACGATCCCAATTTACACAAAACTTTTTAAAATTAATTTAATAAAAAATTTATTTGGCAACTGCCGAGGTATGTTTTTGCAGAAGAATAGATACATTAATTTTAGGAACAGTTTCGGTAACCGGTTACTGAAAAGCGAGTCACACCAAGTGAGTCAAACCTGTCACCGGTGACTCCAGCGCAGCTATCGACCAACCCTCTCCTCTAACTAGGTTAGTCCCTTCTTCCTTCCATTCATTCACTCTTGCTCCAGGCTTTGTATAAAAAAACCCGATTTATTTTATAGTTTATTAGATAGTAAATTAATAGTTAGTTCAGCTAAAGGTACATCTATTGAAAACTTTTAAAATATAAAACATGGAAAAAAAAATCACTCGAATCAAGCTGCAATATGATCAGTTTTCTTCAGAATATAGATCTTGAAGGACAGATTTGATTGAATATGATTCCAGGATCGTAGAAAAATATTGAATAAGTGTGTTATGTTGAACAGTGGTTCCCAAAGTGCTTGCGTGCGGCTGGAATGCCATAAATAGAAATTAAATGAGCAAGTACACACAAGTTGACACTCAATCCCTCTGAGGATAATTTAGTTGACAGGAAGATTGTTCATGCATAATATATAAAAGGAAGATGGTCCGAAACTGAAATACTAATTAAACTATTTATAATAATCCGACGTTTCGCCCCACTTCGCTGGGCTTCATCAGGGCTAAATATACAAATAAATAATAAAACAAATTATAACAAAGTGAGAGATTATATAACATGAAAATAATAAACTAAGGTATTGCTAAATATGATTTAAAATGTTTATATAAAATGAAATTTATATAAAAATAAACAAAGAAAATAAAAATAAGATGTACATTGAAAAGTATAAATAAACAAGAATTATAAAAAGTATTGGACAATTAATGAAAGCGGAAATAATAACAAATAAAAAAAGAAATATAGAAATAAAGTGCACACTAAAAAATGGATTTATTTTATTTTTTTATTTTTCTTCTTTTAGTGTGTACTGCATTTTTAAATTTCTTTATTTGTTATTATTTCCATTTTCATTAATTGTCAAATATTTTTTTTGTAATTTCTTCTTATTTATAATTTTCACTGTTAGAACCACTAGAAATGTGTTTACGTTGTAAGTACGACAGAAGCTAAATTTTAAAATTAGAAATAGGCAATTATACTAATCTCCCGAATATTGAAAGTAAGGATTTACAAAAAGACTACACTCCTTGCAGTGGTTTAAGGATAAGAAGTCGGGCTGTCCATTGCTTAGATGTTTAGGCGCAGGTCAATCAGTCTGAAATCTGCAACTGGTACAACCGGTTCGAATCCGGCCTGGGGCGTTAACTTTTTTCATTAAGTGGTAGTGCCAAAACATGAAGAGCTTGACCCCTCACCATGGTTAGAATAGGATTGCCCTATACTATTAATAAAAAAAAAGGATAAGCAATCAAGTAACTATAAGAGCCATTGCAAACGTTTAAACTATGATATTTGTTGTCCAAAAGGAATTTTTACATTATCAGGTTTTGCGCGATAGTTGACAGTATCTGTCGCAGCAATGACAGCGAACAATCCTGTTCATTCGCCTTGACAGTGAACTAACGGAGAATAACCCCGTACCTTGATCGAACGGAAAAATATTCTCATTTATTGATGCGGTGAATTTGGATGAATTTGTTCGGTATACAGAGGTATCCGTAAAGAAGGGGTTGATATAAAAGGAACAGACTTATATATATTGTCACTGAAGTTTTGATGCCGAAAATAACAAAAACTAGTGTCTTTATGTTTGGTAAATATATAATGTGTGAGTTTGTAAAATTATATTTAATGATTTTTGCCTGTTATAGAGGGGTGAAAAGTAGTGTCGAGGAATAAAATTGGTTACCGCGTCGGGATTTGAGAGGTTTCACTATAGAGGGGTTCGAATGCATTAAATATGTACCTCATTGACCTAAATTTTAATAAAATTACCATTTAAGAGACGTTTTTATTGTATAAGGGGATCGGTTAAGCATTTCCATGTAGTTCTATTGCAAGTAATTACGTTAAAAAGTTTCTAGATTTTTTTTTTTACTCTTTTTGAAGGAGTATTTTTTGTTTTCTGTCAGCTAGTTTGCAAATATAACCAAATGTTACTTTAGCATTGCCTCACTGTGGTGACAGTGCAATCAATACCGAAAAATTCTAAGGACAAAACAGGTCTTTACAGAAAGGGAAAGTTATTTGGGCGGCAATAAAACCCTGAATAGCACGATCTACACCATGTAAACATATCTAGAATAATTGCCTAATGGAGACGAGTTTTTTGAATCAATAACGAACGCATTAATCAGCGAATTGCCGATTAAAGGCCTACCGCAACGTAAATGGGAGGATTATGTTTAATCTGACCTTGAGGATTTGGGTTAATCGTCTCTCATTTTCAGTTGTCGGTAATAAAAAATGTATAAATATAGGCTATGAAAGGATCTGATAGTTAAACGTGATACTTAAAAAAAAAATATTTTTTTTTTACTTTTCACCACTAGTAAATTTATTAATTTATCTTTTTAGAATTTTTTAAATGTACCAAATAAAATTCTCTGTAGCGTTGTTATAGATTGATTTAAAACCGATATTCAAAATTGTATGACGTTATTCTATTTGATCAGGTATAACTGAGTACCTTCTAGAACGTTACGGTTCTAAAATCCTTTTCGAGAACCTTGATTCAGGTTGAGGTTTGAAGCCAAGGTTGCATTTTAATCTTTCTAACCACACTATCGTACCATTGAATTTGAATACTATTAGGAAATTGTGTCAGCCAATACTATTATGTACACACTACATACAGCAAAGTCAATGGTGTGTAGTGAAGACAAACTCTCACCTAAATTTTATCATAACACTATCATATTAGAAGTTATTTAGTCTCGTAGACAATGTCATGCCAGTATCTGCTGTAGTGGCAGCATTGTCACAATAGGCTGATAGTTGAAAGTATAGTTTATTTTTTTTTTTACATTATTAAATATGAAATAACATTTTGGTTTTAGTCTAAAGAATGTGGATAGTTGGCCTTGGGTATATTATTTGTTATTAGTTTATATAAATGATCTTTAACTCGCCGTTATTGCAAAATTAGTTCAATTGATTATTTATTTTATATATTTTAGAGGCTAATGTAATAGACGAGACAGAAGAATTGGTGATGGCAGCGCACGCGCGAGAGGTATCGGGCAGAGAGGGAGAGAAAAATCATATGTTCGGTCGTCGGCTGTTTTTTTGAATCTGAATATAATCTAATTTTAATAAATAGTTCTAATACCCCTTTTACCTGTCACCAGTGTAATGTATTCAAATTGCAAGGTTAATTAACATTGTTTTATAACTCACATATCCACAACAAGAAACATGTGTTTTTAATGTTTATTCAAACACAGATTTACTTAAACTAATTGTAAAATTAAAAGAACAATCTTAACTAACAAGGGTCCTATTCTAACTTATTCTAATTATATCTATGTACTTATTACTAACTTATAATCTAACCTACAATTAAAATACATACAATTGTTATCTATGTCCAAAGGTTTAGTACTTGCTCTCAGCTGGTCGTGACAGAGAGAGAGAAAGATCACTTCTCAATACACAGTTTTTAAACTTAACTCAGCTCACAGAGAAACCAAAAAATACACTAGCTTTACAACAATGTCCATTCTTTAAAAAAAAAACAGCCGACGACCGAACATATGATTTTTCTCTGTTTCTCTGCCCGATACCTCTCGCGCATGCGCTGCCATCACCAATTCTTCTGTCTCGTCTATTACACTAACTGTGTTTGTTTGGGGTTAGCCCCACAAACAAATCAATAAATTATTATTATTTATCTACCAACAGTTTTGTTTTTAATATTGTTGAATTTTTTAAATATAGGGTGTTTTTTTAAGCCCGATAGAACTTGAA
>NW_027112919.1:421375-442743 GCF_000696795.3 Halyomorpha halys | reverse complement strand
CAAATGTTAATGTCACGTATTGATCTTTCGAATAAAAAAAAAATTTTGATTACAATTTAATTTTTTGTGTTATTTTTTACAATTTCAAGTTCTATCGAGCTTAAAAAAACACCCTATATTTCTTTTAATCCTAACACCACTCTGCAGCAATTAGTTCGTACTAGCGAAATTACACTGTAGTTTTTAAGTTTCTAGTTTAGAGTAGTGAGATAACTTTTTTTTAAAGCACACTATAAGATAATTGCTAGGATCGGATCCCACAGCACTAGCCCGCCCCCGACAGCCTACAGTAACACAACCCTACCCCAATGGGGCGCAGTCCCTCATTGCATTGCTCTCCCCCTCTGACTATAATGTTTGCCGACATCCCTTTAGGCCCTTTAAAAACTAGGGGGCGCATGATGACTCAGAGCTGAGTGACAATGGTGCGCTGTGCGCTTCCAATCTGTCCGCGCTTCGTCAAGTGGCGCAGGTTCCTCTCTCTCTCTCTCCCTCACTCTCTCACTCTCTCTCTCTATGCTCCTCATTAGTTCACCATTGTCTGGTCCCTGTGTGTGTAGGCAGCAAAGGGGAGATTTTTAATCTAGTCTACGTTCAGGCAGTCCTATCTCAACAGTGGGGCATTGAAAACAGTAGTGCAGTAGTAAGATAAATACAGCGAGCTATAGTGCACTTATACGTACAAATAGGGGCTGAATATTTTTTTCACAAATAACCTTTGAAATTTGATTTGATGATTTTGGCTGACCTTTTGGTTTTTTTTTTTTTTTTTGGGCTGCTGAAATCGATAATGAACTTCATATTATATATATAAATAATTGACTGTATTAATTCAAATTATGAAGAAGATGGTCAGTGGTGCGGTCACAAGAAAACAAAAAATAGTTAACAACTGTTTATTTGCCGACGTTTCGCCATATTTTGTTGATATTCATTAGGGCTAAAAAGATACATAAACAACTAGAATATTTTGACATAATTGAATTATAAGTTATAAAATTTAAATAAAGATAGGGTAATTTTTTTTTTTTTTTTTTTTCAAAAAAAACTTTTATTCATTGATGATATTATAATTTGTCACACCGTTGTGGGCAATAGGCAATAGTGATGAATGATCACATTCATATTAAAATAATATAAAATAAGAATGAAAAATAAATAAAAAAGTACATAAAAAATTATAAAATCTCTCTTAAAATATATACAAATAGAAGGATAAAGAAAATGAACATAATCAAACTATGTGCATGAAAAATAATAATAAAAATAAAATAATCTCTAGTCACATTTACACTATATATAATATTTACACAATCGACCTGAGGATCCCTGAGCCCACTCTATCCCCCACGTGTGAGGTAGAGCAGAGCTCATAAGATCCCAGCGCGTCCCTCTCGCCGCATCACTGGTAGGATTAAAATTAAGTAAATATAAGTGAAAAGAAAATTAGATATAAATGAAAAGAAATAAAGTCGTATAAATATAAAATAAACAATACTAAGAAAATTGAAAAAAAAAAAAAAAAATTTTTAGGTAAAAAAGTTTTTATTTTTATATTCTTATGATTGTCTATTTTATTTCTTCTTTTCTTTTATTTGTATATAATTTTCTTTCCACTTATATTCACCAAATTTTAACCCTACCATTATTTACCTTTTGTATCTTATTCTATTATGTTAAAATATTTTAAGTTGTTTTTGTATCTTTTTAGCCTTGATGGAACTCTACAAAGTGGGGCGAAACGTCAGCAAATAAATTGTTGTTACCTATTTTTAGTTTTTTTGTGACCGCACCCCTAACCATCTTCTTCATAAATTAAAAAAATTAACTTCGTTTTCTTCCATCGCGTGCATAAATTTTATCAAATGTATTATTTGCAATTCTAGTTTCATAGTATACAAATCTTTTATAGCAAAACAAAGGGAATCTTTTATAGCTACTAAGATATTCATGATTCAAAAGCGTACTCGTAGAATTATCATGTTCATCAAATATGTTTGCAGAGAGAAATGCTTTATTTTGAAATGCTATCACACGGGCTTCTAGAACGCACAGCGTACTAACCAATCCATGGATTGGATATATAATAGATAATAGATAATAGATAATATATGGTAGATTAACAATGACACAAAAAAATATTTTTATATGCATAAAAACATGTTCCTACTTTTTCTTTTTTCAGACACTATTCAAATATAAACTAAATACAATATTATTCTTTTTTTTTTAGACAATTTTATTATATTTTTTCTTATTCATATGCTTGTTCCTCCTTCATCTTGCAACAACCTATATTATATTTTCCCTATTTATTATTTTTATTTTTTTTTTTTTTTTGTTCTATACCCTATCTATATTATTTACTTTATTCCACTCTCTCATACTTCCCTTCTCATGTGAGATCTCATACAAATTCACATACTCACGGATACGTTTTATGAGACTTGGTTACTTGGACTTAAACCATGAATAACTCGAATTCGAAATTTTACACAATCGAAATACTTTCCCTTACTGTATATTCCATACAAAGATACGTGGAAATAAAATAAATTAAAAAATAATGATAAATTGGTAAAAAATTGACTAGATGTCCTTTACTTCTGCGGTAACAAATAAAAAAAAAAAATCTAAATGAATTTCATTTTTACTTGTAATTAAATTCGTCCATTGCTAGTATTATTCGAAAGTTCGTAAAATAATAACTACTAAAATTTCGCTTTCGCTTCTACCACAGCGTCCTCTACTCCTGACCGTACACCGTGAAAACCAACGTTAACTGAAATCGTGAAATCTCTAACCTTGATTCTCCTTTTCAAACTGAACTTGACACTATTACTTTCTTTAAAATGGCCATGTCTTTGTATTATATTACCATTTTATTATCATTCAGTTAATGCTGGTAAGGTTTATTTTGAACACTAAAGAAATGAATCTTAATTTTAGAGATCCGGGTTGTAGTTAAAAAAATATACAAAATAGTTGAAAAAATTTAATGTGCTATTTTGTACACATTTTTAACCGACACACAAAACATCTTCCTATAAATAATTATATGTGATCAACAAATAATCTCCCAATATTTTAAAACACGTAAAACCCATTTTTGTAATATTTAATTAATCTTACAGTTTTCTGCGGCTGATTTTAATATATCTTTTTTTTTTATCATATTAAATTATATATATAAATTCAAAGAAATTATTTATAAATAACAAATAACACAAGTTATATTTCTTTTGATACCTATTTATACATATTATTTTTATATATTTATTTATTTACTATTTTTTATTTTATGATAGTTATATGTTGAATTTTTGTAGAATTAATCCTATTCTTTGCAATTGTTTACTTTAAAATTATTTTCAAATGTGACGTACTTAACTGCCATCCCCACTTCTCAATACAAACGGTTCACTCTGACTTTAACTTTTGTCAAAACAGGTATGAAATCTGTCTCGTTCATTTTCATTTGAATTTATTCTTATCCCTTTTCATCTCTTAGCTTGTACTTTCTTTAATATTTCGTCTTTTTATCTATTACTATTACCGTTTTCATTTATTGTTCATAACCTTTAATTTTTACGTTCCATTGTATACCCTTGCTATTTTCCACTTATTTTTTTTTTTTATGTTAAGTGTTTGTATCTGTTTTAGCCCTGACGAAGCCCTGCAACGTGGGGCGACACGTTGGCTCAAATAAGAATAGTACACCAATTTATTATTTGAGTTTAATTTGACCGCACCCAGACCAAATTCCATTTATTCTTTATAATATATCTTTTTATTATTTTCTTATATTGCATTATAACAATATTTTAATTAAAGTAATATCTGCTACTTAACAAAACCTTTCAGGAAGGGAATTATATCTCCTTATTTATAAAATATAACAGTTTAATTATTAAAGACATTTTAATAAGTGACAATAATATATTGGTATTAGCAAGATTAGACTAATAAGGTGTAACATATTGTATTAGATATAGATGTTAATTAGGTAATTTGATTATAAAAATTTTTAATATGATATATTGTAAATTTATAAGCATGTGATGTTATTTGAGAATTTATTCTAAAGACCTGAAGATGTGATGACAACCCCGAAACGTAATTAAATATATATTTAAATACAATTAAATAAAATATATATGAAACAAGGAAGAGTGTTATTCATTCAACATTTCTTATTAGAATATTTTAATGTTTTATTTTAGTATTGATGTTAGATATTATATTTATGATATAAATATATATATTTCTAAAATGAGGTAATAAATAAACTATAAGGTACTTTTTGTTTTGTTTCAGGTTAGTGACGATTCTCCTCCTGTATATAGTAAGTAATTGACTCATAAGAATAAATTGTTCTGTCAGAAGGTTGGGGGGGGGGGGACAACACTGTTTACAAATACCATGGGAACAATTTCGAGTGCCCGCCACGCCGGGGTATTTCCGGCGCTAACTATTAATTTTCCCGCGCATAAACGAGGGCGGGAAACTCATTACCATTCCCGGGAAATATTTTCCTCCCGAAACTCGCAGACTAATTTCCCGGGCGCATAATTTGACGAAGCGATATATAATCCCTAAGCAGGTAGCGCCCTGCGAAAAATTTACCACCAATTTTTTTTTTTCCTCCGTCTTCTTTCCCTCATTATCATTATATCTCGAGCTGATGTGAAAATTCGAATTTAACGACCGGTGTTTATATTCCTCTTCGCATCTAAAGTTTATGTTATAAAGGCTCAAATATCCAGGCCCAAATCAGATTTTTTTATTATAAAAAAAAAAAAATGTATTCATGAATGTTTTTGTGGTCGTGTTTTCTTTTATGCTTTCCATTATCTTGGATTAGAACGTTTTTATATTAAATCTTTTTTTTTTTCTTTGTTCCATTCATTATACGTCAATACTCTTAATTCCTTTAAAATTAAAATAAGATACAAAGTGAAAAGAAGTATTATGAGGGTTTTATTATGTTAAAATGTGTCGATATATAAGGGACATGCAGTCTTTATAAACTTTATGATTGACGGAATTCTCAGTTAAATTTATGTAAATGGACTCCGAGATGAGACGTATGGTGTGGTTGGGGACAGTGGCAAGAATGGAAGGATTGTCGAAATCAAAAGTATGATTCAGGTTTAATGCATGTTCTGATAATTTAGATGCAAGTGGATTACAGGAGTTGATGGAAGTTTTGTGCTGGGAAATGCGGTTCTTAAGTTGGTTTTTAGTTTCGCTGATATAGAAGGAATTGGAACATGGGGTTGAACAGAGTATCCGGTAAACTACATTGGAACGGTGTAAGAAAGAAATAGGGTCTTTCAATTTGGAAAAAAGATAGGAAATTTTGTTGTGGGACTTCAAGCCAAGACGTAGGATGGGAATAGTGGATCTTAAGAATTTTTGAATTTTATCAGAAAGAATGGGAAAGGGACCTGTACTGAAAAAGTGGTGGTGTGAGTTGAGAAGAGTTGAGGACAGGAGGGATTGGAGTAACACGGTTAATGTAAGAATCGAGTAGTGTGGCGTTGGCTATTCCATTCATAAAATAAGATACATAAAAGACTGACATAATAGGTAATTAAACTTAAAACTATATTAATCAATATGCCTGAAATAAATATGATTCCCTTATTGGTTACACACTAAAAGATGGAAAAAAGAGATATAAGAATAAAAATATAGAATAAAGGAACAAAATGAACAATATTTTTCTATATTTTTGATTTTTATTCTTAGTCTTTTAGTGTGTGCTGTATTTTTATACATAATTTTTCTTAATTATTTATTGTATTTTATTATTATTTTATATATAATCTTTTCACGTTCTTGTGTTGTTTTAAGTCTCAAAAACTAATTATTTGTTTAAAAGTCCAACGTTTCGGCCTATTTCACCATTCTTCAGAACAATATTAATAGTTTAAGAACTGTTTGCAGGTTTTTTTTTTTTAGTCAAAATCACCCTTTTGACACTTTTCGCATTAACATTAAAATTTTTAATTACACATGAATTCAACACTATTATGTATGAGGAGAAGATGGTTGGAGTGCGATCATAGAATAACACAAATAAGTTAAAAAACTTATTTATTTGTAAATTATTGATGTTGTTGTTGAGTATGGCCGAAACGTTGGATTTTTTTTATTTTTAGTTAATATGTATGTACTTACACCCCTAATGCCTATTGCCCTTGAGTGGGGCAGAAAGTATTAATGCAATAAAAGGTTAAAAAAATATGTTATGCACAACTAATAGTAATATAAATACGATCACTATAAAAGGTAGAATAAACAAAGAAATAATACTGACAGAACACATCAACACCCACAATATACTCCACCTCAATAAGGAACCCAGTGACCTTCTAGAACCCATAATTTCCTTTACCCTTTTCAATCCCACTGTTCGTAGAATTGGTTCATATGATGGATATACGCAACAGTCCAAGGTATCCTAGAAGTTATACCATAGGTCTGATTGCGAACAATATCAAGTTCTGTATTGTGCACTAAATAAAATAAATAAATCTATTCATACTCTCTACTTTGGAGGTAAACTAAAAGTTATCCCAAATTATAAAAAAAATATTGGAATCGAAATAGTTCATCCTCAAATTTATTTGTTTATCATATCAGATTAAATAACTAATATATAATATAGTTGGATTATATAACTATAAATTTAAGGGGAAGATGATGATAAAATTTAAAATTTACTAACTTTCTGGAAATCTATGAAATATTATTGGAGAACTGACCTGTTTGAAAACAATTTATAAGGAATTTGAGTATAATAATTTCTTAAATAAATCAAAAATTAGTATTCAATCCTGTCTCAACACTTTATTTTTCACTAGTCCAACGTTTCGGCCATTCTAGCCATCTTCAGGGACATCTTCAATATAATCTCTTCCTCACATTAATTTAAAATTTCTTTTGCAGTCTATTCTGCCCAGGTCATTTTCCTTATAATAAGTTCAAAGCCTATTCAACAGTCAATTATTAAAGAGTCATATTTATTATTAATAAGCTTACTAAGGTTAAGTCTTTACCTATTTATTTAAAATCATTAACTTTTAATTTTCCTCTATAAGATTATCAACAATTAATTCGTTATATGGTGGTGTATTTAATTGTTGATAATCTTATAGAGGAAAATTAAATGTTAATGATTTTAAATTTTAAATAAATAGGTAAATACTTAAGCTTATTAATAATAAATATGACTCTTTAATAATTGACTGTTGGAATAGGTTTTGAACTTATTATAAAGAAAATGACCTGGGCAGAATAGCCTGCAAGAGAAATTTTAAATTAATGTGAGGAAGAGATTGTATTGAAGGTTTTGAACTTATTATAAAGAAAATGACCTGGGCAGAATAGCCTGCAAGAGAAATTTTAAATTAATGTGAGGAAGAGATTGTATTGAAGGTTTTGAACTTATTATAAAGAAAATGACCTGGGCAGAATAGCCTGCAAGAGAAATTTTAAATTAATGTGAGGAAGAGATTGTATTGAAGATGTCCTTGAAGATGGCTAGAATGGCCGAAACGTTGGACTAGTGAAAAATAAAGTGTTGAGACAGAATGGGATACTAATTTTTGATTTATTTAATAAATAATTACCTTGTCTCAAAAAATTTTGAAATAATATAATTAAATAAAATAATTTCTTTAAACAATTTCTCAGTTTAAAGTCGTTTTCCAAATCTTAATTTCCCAACATCTTGGGTTACCAAATAAATAGGGGGTAGCCATCCCCTTGATAACGACGTACTTGGAAATTATTAATTATTTAAAAACGAATGGTTACTAATAAAAAATACACAAAGTTATTATGTTAGGATCTTAATATATATCATATCTATGAAGGCTGTATTTTTAAAAAAATTATCTATTAAAAATGTACTACTAAATATATGTAGAAAAAATTAAATTGGATAAAAATAGATTTGAAAGAAGCTCAATTATAAAGTATAAGTAACTAAGATTATTATTATGAAGGACTACAATTGATGTTTAGAATTTTTTTTTGTGTGAAATATTACTATATGTCATATTCAAAAAATGATAATGGGGTTTAGAGAGCACATTCAGATCGTATTTACAGAGGTATAAATTAATTGGTAATGAAAAAAATTAAACTTTAAATAAAATAATATTTTAAACACATTCATTCCGATATACAATTTTCATATTCAGCTTGGAAAATACCGAACGGAGCTTGAATGAAATTACAAGACTCCCAAGATCGCTTCTCTCTCAACCGCGTCAGTGCTTCTGAAAAGCTAATGGAGGCTGAGTGAGGGTACTAGGTCTACCCATTGCCAGAACCTCAATATAATTATTTACAATAGGCCGCTGAGGTTTCAACCATCGGGGAAGGCTGTGGAATTGGGTTGAACTGGATAGGGATTATGATGAGTGAGTTTTCATTCAATAAGGTCTGAGACGAACAGTTTATTAAGGTCATGGTGTAGGGTATTGTTGAATACGTAGTAAGGAGCATTATTGTACAAGAGAATTGAATGAGTTTGGTGGCTGTTTGTAGCTGAGTAAGCTGAGGCATAGGTCTTTGCAACTTCGGAACTGCAGCGGCGCCGGTTCTAATCCGGCAGAGGAGGGGGTGGTTAACTTTATTTCTGTTCCAATTCCACAAAATGGTATCTTGTAGATGACCAGAAATAGCCAGGAAAGGGGTCATATATAAACAAAAAAATAATCTTCATGTTGGAGTTTTTAGCTGTTCCTCTGGTGTTTTAGCCCATACATCTCGATATTTTTGGGCAAAGAAAATTCCTGAACCGAAATGAGAAGAAGACTAACCCAGAAATAGCTCTAGACCTCGACGAAGGCTGAGTTACCGACCCCATAAGACATCCCCTGGCTCAGCTAACAAACAGACAACAAGTAGATATTGCCCCGCCTCACAAATCGGTCTTCAAGGGAATTATTTATGTCCTCAAGGACACCGCGGGATATGCCAGGACACAATGTCACAATGAGCATATTAAACAGATTTATTTAAGGGATAACTTCAGTGCGGACAACTTACAAGCAATAACTCAAGGGCCAATTCACTTCTGTCTCAAATAGATTCGGTTTTTTCTGCTTCTTCGTTTGCTCTTTTTTCTTTTTTTACGAAAGTATTTCTGACCGAAATAGAAATTCTATGGCCTCTTTGAAGGCCTCATTGGCTTCGGTGCGCCTTCTTTCTTGGGAGATTTAAAATGTTGCCTTGTATCACTATTTTTGTATTGGAAAAAATAAAAGGATTTTTTTTTAATATAAGGATATAGCCGGGGGTGCGGTCAAAGAGAAGATAAAATAGTTAACAATTATTGATTTGCTTACGTTTCGCCCCACTTTGTAGAGGTTTCAAAAGAGCTAAAAATATACAAAAACAATTAAAAATATTTAGACATTTTGGGATAATTAGACAAAGAAAAGTAAACTATTGTAGGATTAAAATATATAAGTAAAAGCATAATATGTACGAATGAAAAAAAAAAAAATTAAAATAGTTATAGTATAAAACTGGCAATGATATAAATTACGTATTAAAAATAGAAAATTTGATAAAAAAAAAATACACAATAAAAGACAGAAAATTAAGGAAGTTAAGAATAAATAAAGGTCGAGAAAGAATAAATAAAAATAATAATAAAAAATAATTAAATTACAAATCAAAACCATCCACCTATTCGAGTTGAAAGATGTCGAAACGGAAGTATATAGACAGAGTGGAGGGGATAACCATTAAAAACGGTTTTTCATACGCACGAAAAATATATGAAAATATGATAATAATAATAATGACTATAAGAATTATATAATTTTGGAAAAATAAATATAAATTCTTAAAAATTTACAATAATAATAAATAAATCATTTTTTTTTTTAAATAAACCTCAGTAGAACGTATCTTCAACTGTTGCGGGTTTGACCGCCGGTGTAATTTGATTCCAGTTTTTGAGAAATATTCGGTATTCAAAAATATTTTGTTTGAATGTGCATGGCATCAGTAAATTTTTGGGCTCCGTACCCAGGGGTTCAGTACTTTGTAAAGAAGTACTGTTACTAGACCAACGGTTGTGCAAGGAGGTGATTTGGTCAGAATCACGCTCGGGCGCCAGATTTTTACCGAATTTAGGAGGCTGGGTGGTATTTCCGAATTACCTATCATATCTAAAAAGAAAAAAACTGATTTCATGATTGGACATTTAGATAAGTGATTTTTAATAGCGTTAAACTTATTTTTTGTGTTTGTACAATCTTTCTGAACAAAATTTAAGTTTACTAAACTAAGTTAACTTCTTCATTAACCGATCGACATACCTTACGGTATTGGCGCAGCCTGATTTAATTTCTTACTAACTTTTTATCTGTTGAGTGATTTCTCTGCTTCTTGCCAGATCTGATATGAGGTCCTCCCACTTATTCTTCGGTCTGTCAGTCTTTTCCTCCCAAATACTTTTTGGTAATCTATTGATCGGCATTATTTGCATATGGCCGAACCACGTCAATTCTTTTCTATATATATTTTCTGTAAGAGGTTCCTGTCCTGTTTCTTCTCTCATTTTTATATTTCTCATTCGTTCAGATATTAACTTAACTATACAGTTTATTTAGGTCTGTAATAATCAGAAACCGGATTTTCGTGCCGAAACGGCATCTCAACCAAACCTCCACAGGAATTCGAGTCATGAAAAAAGACATTCCATTAAAACTAGTTTAGCACGCAATTGCATGTTTTTAGATTACTGCACGGATTTGCATACTTTTATGTTGTTGTTTTTTTTTTTGCATTAAATTAAATTTATGTTTATTTTTTGAGGGACAATTCATTGTTTTCAATTTGGGGTTTTTATATTTTTAACTGTGCTAAACACGTATTTGAGGTTTTACATTTTAATTTTTTTCCGAAAATATAAAAACTAAATCTGCACTTTCACATTTAACTTTTACTCACCGCTCTGGTTAGCGAAAATTTCTGACAATATTTTTTTTTATTTTTCTGTTACTATAAAAATTTAAAATAAAAATAAAAAGTTCATGATAGTAATGGAACAGTTTTACAAAATATAATGTCCTGTACACATGCTTGCGTTCGGGAGAGATCGGGGACGCTCGGCTAGTTACTGCTGTCTCTATTCCTCGTTAAGTTAACTATCAAATTCTCTCCAAGTTCATATTTATACATTTTTTTTTTACTATTAACAATACAAAATAGTTAATTATTTCATATAAATAGAATTAATGGTGGATTAGAGTAAGATTTTTTATAAAATCGACACTTAAGCTCTGTTACACTATTTGAATGAGAATAAGACCTAGCCTATATAAAACATCATGTAGTTAAAGAGTTTAATTAAAATTGCTAGATCATTTTTTTTTTTTTTTATTTTAGGAAATCGAAAAAATGTGTAAAATCGATTATATAAAATAGCACTTTTCGGCAAGTCGATTTTATCAAAATATTTGCATTTATATTCCAGGCACCCAAATATGTAATTTAATTACAACGTCATTTCAACACTGCTCGACAGTCTAATGGATAGGTTATTCTTTTTTGCTAGATAATGTGTCAACGAATATCTGAAGTTTTATTGTCAGCTGTAAAAATCGGCAAAGTATTCATTGACATACTGTACTTATGCAAAATTGTTAGAGCCTATTTTTCTTACCCTTAAGTAAGTTGAACTTATCAAAAAAGTTTCTGTTATATACCCGTCTGAAATATGAAATTTAAGTACCACGGAATTTAAGTATAATGCAATGGACCTTAAAAATCGGCAATTGTTATCTATAGTATTCTCATACTGCACCTAGATTTATTATAAAGGGCTAATTTCAATAACAGCAATTTCAATGATCCGATATATTCTAAAAATTTTATTTTAAAACTTTCAACGTTTTGGCTCTTAGGCCATTTTCTAGGAGACAACCTCAATCTTTGAATTGACATAATTCATTTGAAATGTCTTTCTTTCTTTTATTTCGCAGGCTAATTGTCCTTGTCATATATAAACCACACAATGCCAATACAAAAACTATCCTTCGAAAAATATTTTTCTTTTTCTATTACCCCCATCAATAATACTAACTCTCTAGTTTATATTAAATATGTACTGCAATAACCCGTGAAGGGCCATGGGTGCAGTACCTTATAAGGAAGTACTGTTACTATACCAACGGTTGTGCTAGGAGGTGATTTGGTCAAAATTTCAGATTTTTTTCTAATTAAGGGCTCCCACGGGGCTGACTCAACGGTCACAATAAAACAGATAATAATCTTCCTAGGCGGATTCGAACCAGGAACTTTCGAGTCAGTAGGTTATTGCCTTTCCAATGAGCTACCCACCCGTTTAGTTTATGTGGTTGGTATATAAATAATTTTAAATGAATTGTGACAATCCAAAGGATGAGTTTATCTCCTTGAAAATGGCCTAAGAGCCAAAACATTGGGGGTTTTAAAATAAGAAGTTAAGAGTAAATTGGATCATTGAAGTTTCTGTCAATATTAATATAAACCAATCCCAAACATTAAATTAATAAATGTATTAAATCAGTAATCTAGTACTTAATTTCATTGTTCGATTTATCGATTTTTTTATACGTCCCCTAGTATGTAAGAACTCTTATGAACGCCCATTACAGAATGCCATACAAATATCTGGCGGGGCGTGGCGGAACAAAGGCTCGTGTTGGGACCGAGTGCCTGTTAGTAGCGCAACGCCCAACCCTTTTTCTTTTTTATCCTGAGGGAGATGAAAAGTGGCCGGTATTTCCCTCTAAAAGAGCCCTTTTCCATAGGAACTATTTCAATTAAGGGCGCTGAAAAGGGACTGGCTGTGAGAACGGAGTTGAATAGGGCCTGGCCAGGGCGACCCTTTGGATCGAGGAAGGTATGTCTCATTAATTAGATGGGTCCTTTCCTCAGGTGTCCCAGGATCTTCCTCGTTACTCTGGAGGACACTCTTTCACTATCCTCTAGTCAGGATGTATCTACATCCTATAGAACTTATCGATTCAATAGAATACAATGGAAGATATTAGAAAATTACTCACCTCATATAATGTTAATGAAAGAAGATATTGCAGATCAAAAAAGTCTTCTGAAAATAGTTCCAATATTATTTATTAATTCGTACCGAGTTGCAGTACTAAGTGAAACAATCCAAAAGCATTATTAAGTATGGTGGGACTATTACAAATTTATGTGAAAAAATTATGTAAGAGGGTATAATGACCTTATAAAAATGAAATTATTACGAAAGTCATTACAATTAATACAATGAATATTAATAATATATGCAGTCATGAATACAATGTAATCCAGGTAATCCTAATTTCTGGATTCAGAAACTTCTAACTTCCCGATCTAATGGCATGTTATTGTAATTACTGTGAAGATCGAAAGTGGAAATTTCTGCAGTTTCTGTATTAGGTGATCTAATTCCTATGTAAGTGTTTATAATGTATTTTATTGGAATTAGAAATACATAACATCTAATTTATACATCATTTGATTCTGTAAAACTAATTTTATTATTAGTAGAAATATGTATAATGCAAATTTTTTGGTGGACTCATTTTATTTTCATATTTTAAATTTTTTCATAATTTAAATTTTTATTTTTTTTTTTTCACTCATAAATGAACCATCCTATAGTTTTTACAAATTAAATCACCACCTAGATTTTTAAAAATCAATGGAGCATGCTAAAAAAAAGTTCTTAAGTTTTTTTTAAAACTTCTAACTCATATTTACTATAAAATATGTTAAAAAAAAAAAAAAAATATCAATACTTATGTATATTCATATTAATTTTACACCATTTTTCCTAATAATTTCTGTAATCCGAACACCCCCCTGCAGCAATTAGTCCGGATAACCAAGACTACACTGTAATAGAATTAAAATTTAAAAAATTTTTCTAGATATCAATTTTTGATTTCTCGACGACCGAATAGTACAAGAGCCGAGAAGAAAAAAAGGTATTTATCTCACCCCAATTTTTTATTACATCAATAAAAACTATGTATAATTACTAGTCAAAATTGATGAGTCTGAAAAGTATAGGTAGGAGGATTACAAAATGGCGACTGTTTCAAAACCTTATAAAAACACTATTTTTTCATTCAGAGCTCTATATCTTAAAAACTACCAACAACACTAGAAAATCTAAGAGGACATCATTTAAAGAAGAGTAAATTTGCTGAAATATTAGCCCTAAAAGAGCTATTTACGCCCAATAGTTCTCGAGATGTAGCTTTTTAAAAAGCAAAATTTGTTAAAAATCTACTGAAAGATTAATAGTTAGTTAATTTATTTTGAGAAATCTATATCTCAGGAACTATGTGACGTACTGATATCTATTAGCACTCAAATTAAAGCTAGTTTAATGGACTATAAATAAGTTTATGACCTTTACCTTCATAGGAATAGTAGTTTTCATGATATTTGCTAAAATAAATTGATTTATAGCTGTTCGGACAATAAGTTTGATTTATGAAAAACTTTATTTCAGAAACCATTGGACGTACTGATGTCTGTTACCACTCAAATT
Source organism: Halyomorpha halys (assembly GCF_000696795.3). NCBI lineage: Eukaryota > Metazoa > Arthropoda > Insecta > Hemiptera > Pentatomidae > Halyomorpha > Halyomorpha halys. The sequence continues at coordinate 428,156 of NW_027112919.1, read as the reverse complement.
AAAGCTAGTTAAATTTATTACAAAATAGTTAATAATGCTTATCTTTGTAGGAGTAGTAGTTTTTATGATATTTGACAAAATAAACTCACAAAATGTTCGTTTCTAGTAGTTCGTATAAAATGTTGGATTTTGAAAAGATATATCTCTACATCCATAAGACGCACATATGTCTGCCAACACTCAAAATAAAGGAAATTTAACTTACTATAAAGTAGTCTATGACACTTATCTTCGTAGGGGTAGTAGTTTTTATGATATTCACATATGAATATAAATATGGCAAATGAAAATTTGTCCGAACAACTATAAATCAATTTATTCTAGCATATTTCATGTAAACTATTACTCCTACGAAGATAAACATCATAAACTACTTTATAGCTCATTAAACTAGCTTTAATTTGAGTGCTAATAGACATATGTATGTCAAATGGTTTTTGAGATATAAATTTTTCAAAGTAAATTCGCTGACTACTGATCTTTTATCACGTCCTATACAACATTTTTATGATATGTTACTTTTAAAAAAGCTATTTCTCGAAAACCATTTTACGTAAATAATTCTATTAGGGCTCATGTTTTATCAAATTTAATCTTCTTTAAATGACGTTCTCTTAGGTTTTCTTGTGTTGTTCCTACATTTTAAGATATGGACCTCCGAATGAAAAATTAGTTTTTTTTTTTATCACTTTGAAACAACCCCCATTTTTAATTCCCTCTACCTATACTTGGCAGACTAATAAATTTTGGCTATTAATTATACATAGTTTTCATTAAAGTAATCAGAAATTGGGGTGAGATAACTGCCTTTTTTCTCCTCTTGGGCTCTTGTACTATATTTAGTTACTCCCAAAGAGATCTGTAATCGTATAATAAGTTGTGATTCATTCCAAGTAACCAGCTAACTAGCAAGTATAATTTACCTAGCAATCATTAGAACTATCTCCTAGTAAAGATATGATTCAACAAACAATGCATTCGCCTTGCACTGTATTTTTTCTCTGAAACTGCAAGCGATGTTGAAGCCATTATTAAAGAGATACTGACCAAATCAGCTCCCTAACTGCCACCTTAAGAAGGATATTAGAGGCTGTTCACCAAGGCTGTGCCTGCTAGCTCATTACGTACGCCTACAACTCCACTGCTTCCTGGACATTTCATATTTTTTTGTATCTTTAAACTAATGTTCTTTGTTCCTGATTTGACTCCTTAAGCAGCAGTGTCTGATTCCTTTCTGATGTCGGCAGAACATAATGGCTGTTATTTGTCAAAGTACACGCCTACAACAAAGGGTACATGTTCTTGGTACGGTGTGGTATCATTACCGTACCTTTGCTCTTTAATGAGGAGCGAAAGAACGAGAGGTTTTATAATTATAAATTATGGAACGCCTCTTACCGATCATTATAATTAAAAATTATTGCAACTATAGTAATACTTATTCTTCTTTTTTTTTTTAATCATTTATTTATTGTAATTTACAACTATATAACATATATACAACAAGTAAATTTGCTGTAGGTGAGATAGTGACATGATACAAACATGTGGAGAATCTATCCGTTGAAAGAACTCCAATAACATTTCTAGAGGAGATGATCCCGAGGCCATCTTCTTTTCAGACGCCTAGGAGTATTATTAGGTAATGAAGGAGAAGCCAGGCTAGAAACAAGTGGATTTGGGTGGTTGGGAGTTTTCCATGAAAGGAATGGTATCTGGTTTTGGCCAAATCGGCAACATATGGGACATTGAGGTCATGATGGATGACTTGATTTGTGACAAAGTAAAGATTTTATGAAGAATTTTGGACTGTAAGGATTGGATTCGGGAAGAATTTGATGGTTTGGTGGAGCCCCAATGCTCAACTCCATATGTCCAGATAGGCCTTATAATAGTCATGTAGATCAGTCTTTTGTAATGGACTGGCAATTTAGACCGTTAAATGCTGTAATAGTCGAAATCGACGAGCAGTTTTCTGTCTTTTCAGTCTTGTATGAGGATTCCATGTCAGTCGTTTGTCGAAATGTAGTCCTAAGTAACGAATCTGTTCGACAGGAATAATAGTAATAATAAACGAGATGCAGAATGCATACTATAGAATTTCTTTAGATGTATAAAATTATGACCATAAAATAATTAAGTAGTCTCTGCTGTTTTTCGTTTTAACGGATGTGGAAATGTGCTGTAAACTTCCTTATTTTGCCGCCAAAATGTGACGTAGTTAACAGAATTGAGACGTAAATGCATTCAAGTGTTTTTACAATCGATGTTAGTCACTACTTTGTCGAGTGAGTATCAATGTATAGTGACTCACTGCCAAAGGCGACAGTCACGAAAATATTTACTAACACGCGGAGTCAGGACTGACTAATATCGATGTTGCATCACGTCCTCAATAAACTGCATTGACTAAGTGCGAAGTGGACTGAAGGTCTCGTTACAGTGTCATTTTTTTTTTTTTTCATAACGGACATATTTTTACAAAATGGACGAAATAGGCATAATTAATTTTTAGGTACTTGTGTAGATGAAAGGCGAGCACGAGCGCTGGAGGTGGCGGATATGAGAAACACTGCATTATAACGTTTTTAATCATTTCAATGTTAACCTGAGGTTGGTTTCTATTGTTGAGGTTTTTTTTTTTTCATTTCGTTTTGAAGTTGTAATTGGTTGTCTCTTAGTAATTTTTTATCAATCAAATATTAAAAATTTGCCAATCGCCTTATGCAGAAGGAATCGTAGTCAAGAATTCCTTAATGCTTAATCATAAATCATGGAAAGAATACATTAAAGATATTTATTTTTATCTTAATGTAGCAATGTAGGCAACTAGAGCTCTGTGCCTCAACCTAACAAAAAATAAATTTGATTATATATTATGCTATTTTCATTTCGGAGCTGAACAACAAGTTTTCATGATATTTACTAAAATAAATTCATTTATAGTTGTTCGGACAATAAATTTAATTTATAAAAACTTGGTTGTCCAAAAACCATTGGCTCAAATTAAAGCTAGTCAAATTTACGTTAACTAGTTTATGACCTTTATCTTCGTATGAATAGTAGTTTTCATGATATGTGCTAAAATAAATTGATTTATAGTTGTTCGGACAATAAGTTTGATTTATGAAAAACTTCATTTCAGAAACAGATTTTTTAAAAAATATATCTCTAGGTCCATAAGACGCACATATGTCTGCCAACACTCAAAATAAAGGAACTCTAACTTACTATAAAGTAGTTTATGACACTAATCTTCGTAGGGGTAGTAGTTTTTATGATATTCACATATGAATATAAATGTGGCAAATGAAAATTTGTCCGAACAACTATAAATCAATTTATTTTAGAACATTTTATGTAAACTATTACTCCTACGAAGATAAACATCATAAACTTCTTTATAGCTCTTTAAACTAGCTTTAATTTGAGTGCTAATAGACATCTGTACGTCAAATGGTTTTTGAGATATAGATCTTTCAAAATAAATTCCCATTTTGACATATTCTTATAGTCAGAGTTATAGACGAGGACGAAGAAGCATCAATCAAGGATCGATTTCGACTATTATGGCACTTACTGGACAAACGGTCTAAACTTCCAACACATTACAAAAGACTGATCTACATGCCAATCCTACGGAGTTGAGCTTTATGACTCCAGTAAACCTTCGAATTCAATCCTTACAATCCAAAATCCTCCAAAATTGTAAAATCCTCAAAGCTCCTTACTTTGTCACAAATAAAATCATACATAAAGACCTTAATATTCCCTATGTAACCGATCGAACCAGATATCACTCCTTCTCTTATATCCTCCCTAACCACTCAAACCAGCTAGTTCACCTTGCATCCTCTTCCATTCCTGACAATCCTCCGAGGCACCAGAAAAGAAGATGGCCACGAGACCTGCTAATGTAAAAGCTTCATTATAGTGCTACCAGTGGGTAGTTTCTCTATACGCCATAATAAGATACATCAAATTTACCAAATGTATAATTATATACAGTTGTAAAATCCAATAAAGATAATAACAACAACAGATTTAACAATTTATTTTTATTATTATAGGAATTTTCCAAATAGTTTTTGCCTTGAGAACTAATGTATTAGGCTAAAAAAATCGGCTCATCTTGTCTGTACGGCTAGACGGTTCTGGAACTATCAAATTGTTGACAAATATGCACAGAAACAAGAATTCAATTCGAAAGCATAACATGTCAACACCCAGAACGTTAAGTAGACAGAGATTCCTTTGACAGGAGGATATCAGAGAGAGGAGATAGTACAATCTGTAAGGAGATAAGAGGCGAGGTTCAATGGCTTTCAGATATCCAGAAACCAGTTTAGGAGGACCTGCTTCTAGTCCACTTCTGCCCTTCTCGCCTCTGCGCTCAGATGAAAACAACATTTGCCGACTATCTCTTGCTTTCTTGTTATTCTATATGTGAAAAGAGAGAGAAAAACTTTATTCAACTATGCTGCCCAAATACATCAGGTTGCTACATCACACAGCATATTTATCAATCCGTAATCGGATATATATAAATTACATATAATTACATGGTATAGTAAGATATAAAGAAAACAATTTTTTTTTCCCTACAGTTTCCTTTTACAATTAATTTCGGTCTATACACCAAATACAAACATTTCAATTCATTCCTTTTTTAATTCACCCGATCAACCAATTCGCTCTCCGGAATTCACCCTCCTAGATCCTCTCCAGTGACCCGCTAAACAAATCCTCTATTAGACGGCAATGTGAGATCAGACCATTAATAATAGTCACAGCAGTAGATCAGCTTACCAAAAACAAACAAATAGATACATTTTACGAGAATAAGACTAACACATAGATTAAAAGGAAAATATAATAAAAAACCGATTACAGGAAACACTTGAATGGATAAATAAGTTTTTAAAAAAATATGTATAAATAAATAAAAATAATAATACTAATAAAATAAAATAATTTAATGAATTAATAAGTCAGAACACACAGGTCTGCATATTAAAACAAATAAATAAAACAATGAATAATCTCCGAGGTAATTCCCATGCAGGTGATGGTGTATGATCCCCAGGGAGTCCAAAATAATATTTCTGTTAAAAAAATTATATGTTCACTTAATATATTTGGAAGAAAAAAATAATATATACAGAGTATCCTAGTATAGCATGTTCTCCCTCTCTTTGATTTTGGATCTAAACGTTTGTCTCTTGCCGGAAATCCGAGCCTTGTACGAATGCTTTGTAAACAAAAGAAACAACAAACATCGATATTCCCACGCTTGTATATGTTCTTTTAGATACGTCTATTACATTGGATTTTCATTATAAAAAGAGACTAAATGAAATGATGCGTAAATATCAGCAAAGTAGATTCTTTGTGATAAAAATTCATACAAATGGTATTAAATAAACTATAAATTTAACTTTTCTTCTGGAATTTTTATCAGAAACTTGTTAATTTAATTACTTAGACATGCAATGTTTTCAGAAATATAAACTTGTTCTATGAGAAATCTCTCTTTTTTTTTTATTGCAATATCTTTATTGAAATTTACAACTGTATATTATATAATACATTCAGTAAATTTGATCTTAGTTAAAATGGAATGTTACAGGCGTGTATAGCAACTACTCATTGGTAGCACTTGTTTATCTCGGTATAACTCGTTTGGTAAAGGTCGTTTATTTATATCCCATCAGATCACCTTTACTCTTCGTCGTAAACCTCTGCCCTCCTGTCCTACAGTATCCTTTTAAATACTCCACTAACGCCGGTTGAACAGATTCGATACTTAGGACTCCATCTTGACAAGAGACTTACTTGGAATCCACATTCAAGACTGAAACGACAAGAAACTGGTCGTAGATTCCGATTGCTACAACACTTACTTGACAAACGCTCTAAACTTCCCATCCACTACAAAAAATTAGTATACACTACAATAATCAGACCAATTTGGACATATGGAATTGAGCTCTGTGGCTCCACCAAACCATCAAATTCCTCCCGGATCCAATCCTTACAATCCAAAATCCTACGTAAAATCCCTGATGCTCCTTATTACGTCACAGATAAACTCATTCACAAAGACCTTAACATCCCATTCGTTGCAGATTTGACCCAAAACAGATATGCGTCTTTTCATTTCAAACTCCTAAACCATCCTAACCCATTAATTCTTAATCTTTCATCCTTAACAATCCCTGATAATCCTCCGAGGCTTCTGAAAAGAAGATGGCCACGGGACCTTCTAATTTAAATTAATGTTTGAAGTACCACCAATGGGTGGTTCCTTCCCAAGATTTTCAAGTGTATATGAAACATACAACATATTTACTAATTGTATTATTTTGTACAGTTGTAAATTACATTAAATAAATAATTAAAAAAAAAAAATTTGTTCTTTTTTTACCGCAACCTGAACATTTTCTTCATATTTTGGAAAATGTAGCCAATTCAAAGGAAGAATATTCACTAGTATTAAGAACTACCCCTGCGTTGGTCCATAGCGCACATAAAGTTCTTTTATAATCAATTATATCATTAAAATTAATACAACAAAATGAATTAAAGTTTAATGTACATATAGATACACCCCCATGGAGACAGCTGATGCTATAATTAGAGATGACGTAACTCTATGACTCAGATCCATTTAATAAAGCCGGGTCTATTGTTCAGGAGAGGGTCTATCTGCACCATTCAACTATCTATATACCTCGCTTGGTTTCAGTCTTCTATCACTGTATATATGTTTATATATATA
>NW_027112919.1:414594-415065 GCF_000696795.3 Halyomorpha halys | reverse complement strand
AAAAAATATGTACCCACAACGGTAAAAAAAAAAATTATGTAAATCTGCGAACATTTCGTGATATGCGGAGGTCTCCGTTAAAAAAAGATCTACAATGTATGCTATTAAGATTATAAAAATTAAACAAAAGGATTATTTAGATATGTCCCATAGATTTAATCGAAAATTTACTATAACATATACATTTCCTGAATATGTAATATCAATTTCGAACAACTGTTCGTTTTTGTGTTGGGCTGCTCGCAAACGACACAAGACCATTTTAAATTTATAGACTCAGGGAACCTCTAAATGTTTTCATAATGAGGTGTAGATAGTTGACCGTAGATTAATGATTGGAGAAGTTCGTCGGGGGGTGCGGTCAGCAAAGAACAAAATAAATAAACAGAACCATATTTATTTATTTTATGCCGACGTTTCGACCTGAGTTTCAGGTCTTCATCAGGGCTATAGAACAAAAGAGATAACAAC
>NW_027112919.1:413802-414544 GCF_000696795.3 Halyomorpha halys | reverse complement strand
GAGTTTCAGGTCTTCATCAGGGCTATAGAACAAAAGAGATAACAACAACATTTAGAGAAAAATAAAATTGAAAAGGAATAGTATACAAACAAATTAGGAATTATACAAAATATTGAATTGAATCGTAAATGATAAAAAATTGAATAGTTGGCATAAAATAAATAAATATGGTTCTGTTTATTTATGTTGTTCTTTCCTGATCGCACTCCCGACAAACTTCTCCAATCATTAATCTACGGTCAACTATCTACACCTCATTATGAAAACATTTAGAGGTTCCCTGAGTCTATATAACTAAAATGGTCTTGTGTTGTTTGCGAGCAGCCTTGCACAAAAACGAACAGTTGTTAGAAATTGAAATTAAATATTCAGGGAATGTATATATTACACCAAATTTCCGATTAAATATGTGAGCATATCTACACAATCCTTTTATTTAATTTCTGATCTTATATAAATCTGTTCTTAATAGGGTACATTGTACACTTTTTCTTAACGGAGACCTCCACATATCACGAAAAATCTTCGCAGATTTATATAATTTTTTTTTTTTACTTTTGTAGGTACATATTTTTTTGTAAGTCTTGAAGATCAGACAATTATACAACTTAGGCGGCGTTCTATCGAATCTAAATGTTTTCGTTTAAAACTCTTTTTTTTTTTTTTTAATTATTTATTTAATGTAATTTACAACTGTACAAAATAATACAATAGGTAAATATGTAGTATGTTTCATATACAC
>NW_027112919.1:409834-410667 GCF_000696795.3 Halyomorpha halys | reverse complement strand
ATTGACGAAGTTTATAGAGCAGACCTGGATGCCAGATTCGATCAAAAGCTTGTTTAAAACTCGAATCGGAAATTTTCTAATTTTATTGCTGCTTATTTTTCATTTCGCTCGTTCATGTGGTAGAATTTTTTTTTCAAATCACTCGATCTTTCTTTCTGGGTTGCCTACTGTTGATGGAGAATTCATAATTACTCAAACCTTTTGATCAAATAATTTTAAATTTTGTTTAATTTGCATATTGGTTCAGGAAGGCAATAGTTAACTAGTCTAGGTCTAATACGTTTCAAGTGAGGTGTATTAGGTAGCTAGGACCTGATTAGAGGAGAACGGCCCCCTCCTCAAAGGAACCAATTAAACTTGACTACAGGAGACCTTCCATGTCAATTGGGGTTAACAGAGCCAATCACCTTCGCCATCAAAGCTTTGAAATGCAATGCGATACTATTGCCCGTTGTAATCATCCTCAGCTCATTCGAAAAATACTTAATTGTCCGAATATATATATATAACAATCAAATTATCTAATATCCCAGGTCTATAACCAAAACTTGATTTGATAATTTTGTGTGATTTGTATGTTTTTTTAGTGTTCTAAAAACCAACTTCGTTTTCTTTGATCTTGTCCAGATTTTTCGCAAATAATAAGAGCTCTAAATGTACTCAACTCATCCAATTCAATTCTTAAGCTATCAAAATGACTTTACAATATACCAAATGGTACAAATTGGACTCTGATTGATCAGTTTGAATTTTGAGTAACTTTAGAACTTTTAACTAATTTAGTAGACATATAGGAAGATGGTCAGGGTTGCGGTCAATAGTGAAACAAAAAT
>NW_027112919.1:404933-408299 GCF_000696795.3 Halyomorpha halys | reverse complement strand
TTAATAATAATGAAATAAAATGACAATAAATGAGCAGAGATAGAGCTCTTCCTATATGTCAATTTTTACGGTCAACTATATATACATATATAATTTAGTAGATATATACTTTACTAGATAGAGAGAAAACTTGTATTTTCAACAGTACTAAAACATGATAATTTTGGAGGTTTGTATATAAGTTTTTTTTTCTTTTTATCCTGAATATTGTAGACAATAATAGTCTTCTTTCTTGGGAGATTTAAAATGTTGTCTTGTATCACTATTTTTGTATTGGAATAAATAAAAGGATTTTTTTTTAATATAAGGATATAGCCGGAGGTGCGGTCAAAGAGAAGATAAAATAGTTACCATTACTGAAGCAATTATTGATTTGCTTACGTTTCGCCCCACTTTGTAGAAGTTTCATCAGGGCTAAAAATATTCAAAAACAACTAAATATATTTAGGCATTGTAGGATAATAAGACAAAGAAAAGTAAACTAATGCTGCGTTAAAAATTATGTAAATGTAATTAAAAGCATAATATGAAAAAATGATATGAGAATACAAATGAAAAAAAAAAAAAAGATTAAATTAGTTATAGTATAAAACTGGCAATGATATAAATTACGTAAATTATTAGGTTAATGAAAATAGAAAATTAGATTAAAAAAAAAATGATACAGTAAAAGACGGAAAATTAAGGAAGTTAAGAATAAATAAAGGTTGAGAAAGAATAAATAAAAATAATAATAAAAAATAATTAAAGTACAAATGAAAACCACCCACCTATTCGAGTTGAAAGATGTCGAAATGGAAGTATATAGACAGAGTGGAGGGGATAATCATTAAAAATTGTTTTTCATATAAACGAAAAAGATATTAGAATATGATTATAATAATGACTATAAGAATTAAATAATTTTGGAAAAATAAATATAAATTCTTAAAAATTTACAATAATAATAAATAAATATCTTTATTTTTTTTATTAAACTTCAGTAGAAAGGTACCTTCAACTGTGGTGGCTTTGACCACCGGGATAATTTGAGTCCAGTTTTTGAGATCTTTGAATTTCTTATAAAAAAAAAAAATTAAATTAAAATCTGTACCGCTACAATCTATGAAGGTTCAGGGATGCTGTACTTTGTAAATAATTACTGTTACTAATCCAACGGTTGTGCAAGGAGGTGATTTGATTTTTTAAAATATACAATCACTGTAACAAAAATATCTATATAGTCTCAACACTTCTTTATTATTTTTACACTCCTACGTTTCAACCACTTCGATTTTCAAGGATCTACGAATTTTTTTTTTTTTTAATTATTTATTTATTGTAATTTACAACTGTACAAAATAATACAATAAGTAAATATGTAGTATGTTTCATATACACTTGAAAATCTTGGGAAGGAACCACCCATTGGTGGTACTTCAAACATTAATTTAATGTGATCTTAAGGTCTTTATGAATGAGTTTATTTGTGACGTAATAAGGAGCATCAAGGATTTTACGTAGGATTTTGGATTGTGACGATTGGATGCGGGAAGAATTTGATGGTTTGGTGGAGCCCCAGAGCTCAATTCCATATGTCCAAATTGGTCTGATCATCGTAGTGTATACTAATTTTTTGTAATGAACGGGAAGTTTAGAGCGTTTGTCAAGTAAGTGTTGTAGCAATCGAAATCTACGAGCAGTTTCTTGTCGTTTCAGTCTTGTATGTGGATTCCAAGTAAGTCTCTTGTCAAGATGGAGTCCTAAGTATTGAATCTGTTCAACAGGCGGTAGTGGATCTACGAATTAAAATTTTGTAATTATATTTCATTCATTATAAATTAATTCTAAAAACATTATGAGAAATTTAATTTCCTACCCTTCTTCACACTATCACAGCCAAAAACTGGTTATCACATTATTGTAGGTCATTATGCCTGTCAATTTTTATCATCAGTCAATTACCTATACCTTCTTAAATTAGGAAACAATATTCACTAATTATTAATTTTCATCATAATGTGCTTAATTACCTATTATTTTCATAGTTACACTTATTACTATAATTACTTTACAATTCAATATATTGAGTAAACTTCATCAACATCCCAGGTTTTTCATATCCTCAATATATCTTCAATTTTATTCTAGTTTATTTATTCATTCGTATTACTATTTAAAAATCTATCTATTTTAATTATATATATATATTAATAATAATAATAATGATAATGAAACCCCTTCAAACCCAATTCTACTAAATCAATTTTAACGCAATCCTCTCGTCTACGTTTCCGTCTACCCCTCAGACGTTTACCCTTCGTTTCAGTGTTATTAACAAGCCCTACAACCTTACATGCCCATCTTACACGCCGGAATGCTACAACTTAAACTTGCGTTATGTAATCTTCTAAATTGTCCTGTTAATTGATCCTTTTTCAGTCCGAATATTTTGCTTTATTTTCGAAAACCTTAAGGCGCTGTTCATCTCCCCACGTCCAGCATCCATAATGAACAGTGGGAAGGATAATAGTTTTGTAAATTCTATTTTTTAAGATTTTTCGATAATACTTAAACCTAATCTACCTGTTCAAACGTATTTCCTTTTATAAATTATATATATTATCTTAACAAAACCTAAAGATAAATATCACGATCATAAATTAACTTTGCTTAAAATTTCTGCATAATGCTAGTTCAAATTGTTTGCATCTGAATTGAAATTTAGAAATTAATTGATATTTTCTGATATATAAATAGCCTCAAACATTTTTCTTTTGAAGGTATTATTTTCTTTATGCAAAATCATTCCATTTACAAAATCGAAATTATGCTTATTTTTGTATTCATGTTACACCAATAGTTTATAATGAATGAAATGTAATTAAAAAATTTTAATTGGTTGTAAAAAAGTGTTGAGACTATACGGATGTTTTTGTTATAACTAATGAATAACTCTGTCTCAAACAAGAATTTTCATTATATACACGTAGGCTTTAGCCCACTTGCTCAGCCTCCACTGACTCACTCACTACCAGTGATGCGGCGAGAGGGATGCGCCGGGATCTTTCGAGCTCTGCTCTACCCCTCACACATGGGAGATAGAATGGTCTCAGGGATCCTCAGGTCCATTGTGTAAATATTGTATATTATAATGTAAATATGACTAGAGACTATATTATTTTATCATTATGTTATTTTATTTATTTATTTTTCATACAAATAGTTTGATTATGTTCATTTTGTTTGTATATATTTGAAGAGAGTTTTTTTATTATTTTTTTTTTTATTCATTTATTTATTTTAGTATGTATGAGATCATTCATCACTATTACCTATTGCCCACAACTGTGTGACAGATTGTAATATCTATCAATAAATAAAAAG
>NW_027112919.1:397791-404883 GCF_000696795.3 Halyomorpha halys | reverse complement strand
TATATATATATATATATATATATATATACACATATTATAAACCAAACTTGTTGTTTGATGTCTACGACGTAAAAGGCGGAGCAAACATTTTATATACTGAGGACAAAAGTGTTTATTTTTCCTGTATCAATACAAATCTTTCTTATCTTTGATTGTGAAGAAGCAAAATAAATAATTCTAATTTTAGAATAAAAACAAATAAGTTGATTGCTTTTATAATTATCCAATATATTTCGAGGCTTGAGATTTATGAAGTGTAGAAAGTATACCCTTTCCCATCAGTGCGTCCTCTGGAATCCGTAATTACCGGGTAATATATTCCTAAGTAATATTTAATATGTCAAAGAGTAATCCTAAACCACAATTATCCAATGATTTACTTTTAATTAATTCATAAATACGGCAATAGAAGCCATAAAATGAGATGATCGACACCGGCATTGAGCTGTCGCACGCAGGTGCTTCATGCCGAGGTCAGGGTGTCGCAACGATATTAAGCTGTCGTAAATCGATACAAACGAGGGGTCGATTATCCGGTTCGATTCGTTGATTCGATAGCTTCATCGCCTCAGGTGCCTTCGAGATCCGGCGGAACCGCCCATCCATTGTTCCATTCTAACGTCGCAATCTGAGTCGATTGTTTCAACTTTTATAGTTTTATGGTTTTTTTTTTTTCACATTGTTATAAAGCAGCCCAGCCCACTTATGATTTATTTAAAGATTTTCTTTTATCTTCTGAGGAACTTGCAGAGTTTATAATTTTTACTGGACCTAAAAATTACATTAATTTAGTATCTGTACTACAAATTAGATACAGCGAAACCTTTATATTTCGGGCACTACGAGAAAGATAATTTTATCTGTTATTCAGAGGTGTCCGTAAATAATAAAAAAATTATTTATTGATATTTTCATAAAATGTATCCAGTAAATTTGAGGTGAGATCAGAATGATGTGATACCGGCGTGTGGAGAAACTACCTTTGGTAGCACTCTAATACTATATCTACATTCGAAGGTCTCGAGGCCATTTTCTGGCGCCTCGGAGGATTTTTAGGAATGGTAGAGGCAGCAAGGTTGGAAACTAGTGGGTTTGGGTGTTTAGGGAGCTTATAATAGAAGGATTGATTTCTGGTTCGGACTTGCTAAGTAACCATAGGTTAATTGTCTTGATTGCAGAAATGAGTTGTACCCACTAAATAAATAAATCTGGTTTGGGCTTGATCAGTTACATATTGAACATTAAGGTCTGGCTGGATAATTTCATTTGTGGCAAAGTAAGGAGCATTGAGGATTTCGAAGGATTTTGGATAGCAAGGATTCCATACTCCAAAGGTCAACTCCGAAAGTCCAGATGGGCCTGTAGTCTTTTGTATTGGATTGGAAGGTTAGACCGTTTGTCTAATAAGTGTTGTAATACTCGGAATCGACTTGCAGTTTCCTGCCTATTCAGTCCAATCCAGGTGACGATTACAGGTTAGTCTTTTGCCTAGACATAGTCCAAGGTAACGGATTTGTTCTACAGGGGTAAGAGCAACGTTATTAAAGTATACTGTGGGGCAGTCTTTAGGTTTATGATAAAGGGTAAAGGTGATTTTATGGGATTTATTTGAATCATCCAATTTCGGCACTATTCTTCGAGGGTTGTGTTATGGGATTAGAGAGTTTGGGATGCAATTAAAGGGTTATTATCAACTGCGAGCAGACATCATTTCTGCGTGCCTTTGCTTCTTCTTATCTTCCGACCATGCAGAACCCTTCTGTTTTTCTTTATTTGCTCAAGAACATTGATTTCTTTAAGTTTTCAGCACAGTATTATTCAATCCGTACATAAATAGCCAGGCAGGGTGCCCTGACACTGCAAAATACTCAGCCCTTTTTATAAAGGGAATTATTACATGAACTGAAATTTAAAAGTAGGGCTTGATGAAGGGGAAATTCGATTGCACTCGATCACAAGGGGCAGAAATTGATCACTATTGAAAATCATTGGGCGGAAAATGTGATAAAAGAATTCGGCTCCCAATAACAGATGAGGTTAGTGCTAACGAAATATTTCTGAGGGTGAGATGAAAGAGGGTCTTGGTAATTCAATATTACGATATCAATACCAGAGCTTCAGGAATATGTGTATGTATGTGTATATATATATATATATGTGAAAGGAATATGGTCCGGGTGCGGTAAAAAAAAACTCAATACTATTTTAATGAGCCAACGTTTCGCCCCACGTTGCAGGGCTTCTTCAGGGCTATTTTGACGGCAGTCCATGCCGTTACTAGTGTTTGTATCTTGAGGGCCCCGTGTGTTTTGTGACATACTGGAAGATTATTGATTGACCGTGTGTAAAGATGAAAGGAATATGGTCCGGGTGCGGTAAAAAAAAAACTCAAATAGTAGAAATATACTATTTTAATGAGCCAACGTGGGGCGAAACGTTCAATCACACGGTCAATCAATAATCTTCCAATATATATATATATATATATATATATATATATATATATAGAGAGAGAGAGAGATCTTTGACTGTTGTAGGTATATATTTTTTTTTTCTTGGTCATGAGGATCAGTCAATGATACAAATTTATTTTGGCGTCGTTTCGCAACTTTATTGTTTGCACAGTCATGCCATATTATCATCTAAAGTGGATCTTAACCTGGCACGATAAACTTATAGTATTTATGCGAATTTAGGATTTGATATAAACTGAAGATGATCCATAGAGAGTTTAATTATTTCTTCTCTGACTCTGCAGAGATCCAACTAATTATATCTTAGTTATTAATTAACTAATTATATCCAACTAGTTTAATCTTAAAAAAAAAAATGCTTAATTTTAAGGTGCCTTATAAAGCTACAGGATTAGAGACACCGTATTCTGGATTTAATCTTTTAGTTGAATCTCATATAACCAGATAAAATAGTAAATAGAAATAATAGATGGACTACCTGCTAGAAAAAACGGTTATGTGTTGGAACAACAAAAGCAAAGCTTCCTCTATTTCAAAACATATTCAGTTATGGCACAAACCTCGCGTTAGTTGGATCACAATGTAGATACACACTGTTATAGACAATTGTAAATAATGTTTTTACTAAGCAATATTTTAATTATAATAGTTATTCATAAATTACTTTCAGTTTTATAGTAATTAGTTGAATAAAGTATTTGTTCTAAAAAACTGTTTTTTAATTGAAGGGCAGGACTGCAAACGATTAAGTTGGGGAACGTCGCCTAAATAAAGTAGTATTATTATCTAATCCTCAAGGCCACAAAATAAATTTATTAATTTTAAAATAGTTGAGTGTTTGCGGCTTTAGCGCACTTGCTCAGCCTCCACTGGCTCAGTACCAGTGATGCGGCGAGAGGGATGCGCTGGGATCTTATGAGCTCTGCTCTACCCCTCACACGTGGGGGATAGAGTGGGCTCAGGGATCCTCAGGTCGATTCTGTAAATATTGTATATATTATTTTATCATTATGTTATTTTATGTATTTATTTTGCATACAGATAGTCTGATTATGTTCACTTGTCTATTCTTTTGTTTGTATATATTTTAAGAGAGTTTTTTTTATTTTATTTTATATCATTTTTTTTTTTTACTTATTTATTTTATTTTATTTTTTTTATTTTAGTATGTATGAGATCATTCATCAATATTACCAATTGCCCACAACTGTGTGGCAGATTGTAATATCTATCAATAAAAAAAATAAAAAAATTTTAAATATACACTTTTGCTAAGAATAAATTATGGACATTGTTAAATGCATAAATTTAGAATAAAAATTATGTAAAATAGGAATATTAGTTTATTAAATTTTACATTTTTCAATCAAAGGATGGTTTAATTATTGTATTTAAGAAATAAGAGTTGCAAGGTTTAAGATTTTTTTTTTCATGGAACGGCCTTTCAAGAGACCACGCGAATATCATTACTTTTTCCTTCTCACATTTTCTCTTCTTCTCTCCCAGTATCTTCTCATCATTTCTGCGTGCCTTTGCTTCTTATCTTCCGACCATGCAGTACCCTTCCGTTTTTCTTTATTTGCACAAGAACATTGATTTCTTTCAAATTTGTTCCGTACTATTCTCCATCCAGAAAGTCTTTGAGTGTTATTTTCAATTTCTTTGTCTCCTCTCTGATTTGCTTCACGTATTCTCCTACGCTCTTATATTCACGGATTCTGTCAAAGAGTTTCTTCTTAGTCTGCTTTTGTCCATCCTAATTATGTCTCCGTAGAATCTCAGTCTTCTGATTCTTATTTCTGTTTCTAGATCATTTATATCTCTGTAGATTTAAGATTTTTATTATAATTTAATAATTATTTGCAAATTATATATATTTTCCTTATTAAATTGGATTATTATAAGTATTAATTAGCATTTGAATGCATTTTATAATTAAATAGCATGTATAAATACTTTTCGAAATTAATCGTATATCTATATTAATTAAAAAATATTACCGGGTTTCTTAATTGGCTGACAATAATAATGAAATGAAATGAAAAATTTGTTTACTATTCTAGAATTAGTTCCCTTTAGAACAATTACAAAGGCAATTTTAATTAGGCAATTTAAGGTTTATAATAACATTTATTGACCATAAACAGTGTGGCCACACTTAATTATAACTTATATTCAGAGAGAAAAAAAATAGATTAATTAAAAACTAACTGACAAAATAAAAAGTTAATTACAAAATATCTGTACTGTTATAATATTATATAAGTGATTTTAACGAGGAAAGGGTTGGTACATGATGTATGTTAGAGGGAATGGAGTTCCAGAGATATGCAGCACGGGTAAAAATGATTTATCAAACGCAGCAGTTCGGTGAGGTGGAGGGTAGATGTCGGATAAACGGGACCTGGTAGTACGGGATTGGACTGAGAATTCGAATTGCAGGTTTTCTAGGATATAGGAGGGGCGCTGAGTACTAATTGCTTGGAATATGAAGGAAGCTAGGAAATACTAGGATCGGATGGATGGATAGACCAACTTCAGCTCGGCGTAATACAGGGTTATGTGCATATCTCTGCTGATCCCGAAAATAAATCGTACTGCGCAATTCATAAGACATTTAAGTTTAGATTCGAGATTACCCGAGAGTCCACCATATGCCAGGTATATTAATTAATATTAAAATTATTTCATTTTATTTTTTCCATGTCGTCACTACCCTATTCATGGGTGTGTTGAATGGCGTTTCAAAGACTTATTTCCATGTATTTAAATATATAATTGAAATGTAATGTAAATAGTTATTGAATTGTTTATTGAGAAAACGAACGGATAGTGTTACTTCCCACACGGGATTATTCGAACAAAGGCAAGCTGTTGGCATTAGCGAAGACGATCAATCAAACTATCAAATTCGGCCACAAGGTAATAGTCCCCCTGTCTTATGAATGATTCAACAAGGCTATGGGGGAATTGAGGAAGTAACACACGCCCATAGAAGTAATTTTTTAATTTTCTGATAAACGTTTCGCTACCATGTCATATAATAATCCAATTTCATCTTAGATCAATGACCTTTTAAAAAAAAAAAATTAAAATCTGTACAGCTTTAACCTATGAAGGATCAGGGGTTCACTACTTGGTAAGAAAGTCACTAATTACGAGACCAACGGTTGTGCAAAGAGGTGATTTAATCAGAATCACGCTCGACCGCCAGATTTTTACCCAATTTAGGAGGCTGGGTGGAATTTCCGAATTACCTATCATATCTAACGAAAAAACTTATTTCATGATTGGACAATTGGTACCACAGGAGGGTTCCAGAACCCAGAGAAGTTGACTCACGGCTACAGTATAACAGAAAACAATTTTCTGACTAGCCAGATTAGAACTCGGATCTTTAGAGTTAGTAGCATCGTGCCTTACCACCGCGCTCCCTTAAAAAAATTAATTATCAAAAAATATGGTATGGAGCGTTCGTCACACAATTTTCACGTACCACCCTAAAACGTCCCCACGTTTTGTGTAAACGTGTTGGATAATCCATCAGCTATTTTTTTTTTTTTAATAAATAAGAATGTCATGACAAGAGAAGGCGTATATCATTAACAAAAATTTTGTAATTTCCTGTTGCTATAAAAATTTATATTTTAGTCTTTTCCGAGGTGGAAATGGCGATTGTAAGTTTTGATTCTGCCAAAAATACAACAGTTAAAATAATGACAATCTTAAACAGTCTATATTTATAATATTTTCTTAATCCCTTAAGTTGTGGGGTGGAGTTAATTTGAGTGCACTGTAATTTGAGTAAACTGTGCACACTCCAGATAATGCGAGCGGCATTGTAATTTATTCTTAACCCACAGGAGGTTAATAATAATAATAAATATACCGCTAAAGTTATTTGGAAAGATTTGAAACAATGTATTTACATTCAATTGATAGAATTTTGAAATACACAATCTTAAACTAGAGTTAATTATTAATTCTGAAAGTTGTGAAATATTCTATAATTAATACGAGCATGGAGAGCGCAACGTAATATTTAGATGTTGGCATTTCTAAAGCAATTCTTACTGAGCACTAACCACCACTGGGTGAAGGATTAGCGCTTGCCCAAAACCGGGCGACAAAAAATACCGGCAAACCAGCCAATCCAAGTTACACATCCCCACACTTGCACTTGTGCAAATTTTTCATGCTTTGGCAAAGGATTAAGAATCAAGAGACTTAGACGATGTTGAGACATGTTTGTCTTATCGAATCCTTATGTTCCTCCCACATGATATTCAGAACCATGAGTCCATCTTGCACAGACTCTGGGAAAGTACGTCCTTGGATACCCTGACGTCAGGCGGGCGGCAGGTCAGTCGCCGGACTGGAATCTGGTTCGGTTCCGGACGCCCACTCCAGCAGTGCGGAAGCGAGGCCTTTGGAGTTCGCACTTATCCGATATAGGTGTGGCTTATCTGCTTTGTATGGAGTCGTACTCCATAGTGTTATTTTATTATAATAAACTGAACAGATCTGGAGGTGTAGATCTACAGGGTGCATGTAGTATTCAAAAAGTACCAAATAGTACCTACTTTTTTTTTTCTTAGAAATAAAACCTGTATAAAAA